>NC_025997.2:3562063-3574563 GCF_000442705.2 Elaeis guineensis | reverse complement strand
CTTATCTTAAAATCAATGCTGCAGAAAACAAAACTTGAACTATTGGAATCCATAGAAAATAAATAAATATATTTCACATCATAAAAAGAAACTTTAAACTAGAAAATAGTAGCAAAAAACATGCATATCAGTTACAAATTTCCACAGCATCGTTAACTAAAATAAAACCCACCCAATTGTAGTGATAAAACTGGTGGTGAAAGACCCATCCGAGAAACGCAAAAGAAGGCAACTCTTGCCAACACCTGCAACACCATGTTAAATCAATCTAAATCAGAAGCTTAAAGCAACAAAATAGTGTCTAGATCATTGGCTCTTTTATGTGTTAACATTAATCTTATATCATGCAGAGAACCAGGCATAGTAATTAGACCAAGTTATCTTGTACTTGAAAAGGCCAGTGATTGCCGCCTTCCTGATGCCAACCTTAAATTTGCTAGTGAAGAACCATCAAAAAGCAAAAGTCTGACCAAACTAAAACATGGCTTTTTTGCATTTTCCCTATGGCAAGTAGGATAAGTCTAATAATTATGCAACAGCAACAAAAAGCAGCAAGCACGTAAAGCATTAAGGAATAATTCATAACAAGCAATAATCTAGCATGTGCTTCTTTGGTGAAGCACCTGGTTCTGAGTGAGAGAATATATGTCAATAAACACTTTGGTCACACTACCACCCCACTAAACATTTTTCTTTTTTTCCTATCATGGCTGGCAGGTCCAACAAAATTAGCAATATATGACATCTCTTGCAATTTCTGATCCTTCTTGAATTATTGGATTCCACAAAACAAGGATTTCCTACACCCTCCTCAAGGCTACCTTCTCTATAGTATCCCAACAAAAGACACCAAGACCAACTCAAAAAGTTAAACTCCTCACCAAACATCCAATGCTTTCACCATGCCAACTCCAACAATAGAACATATATTCCTCAGTCGGCTCCTTAAGTTTATCTCAAACATTCTAATTCAAGATGACTAACCAAAAAAATTCTAAGTGCAACAAACGCCAAATGATATGCCCTGGTAGAGCTTCCCTGGAAAGTAATAACCTTTCCTGTTCTTATAATCAATGCATGTGCCAAGTCCTCCAGCCATCCCAATTTAATAAGGAACCTAGGCTCCACAACTACGAGATCACCACGAACACTTCCAAAGACTAGGTTCTAGATCTACTAGTGTTAAGCTAGACACATCTAGCAATATTAGGCATAGGCATCGTTACAAAGTGGAGCAAGAGCCATAAAAGAACCAAATAATTTCCAGTGGGGCCATTAGGGGGGTTGAGCATAGATTGATGTCCGTAGATGATTGAAATGTAGGTTAGGAGTCTCAGAGAATACTTCTATGAAAATTGAGCACCAAAAGCTATCCTACAAAAACATGTTTGAGGGCCACATTAAAAAGCATCAACCATTGGCAAAAAAGTACATTCCTACTAATAAAGCAACAACGTTCAGCTTATATTAATATTATGTCCCATCATGCTGTTCAGGCTACTAAATAAAAATATTATTTATATACCAATTACTGTAACAGAGAGATCATCAAGTAATAAGTCACACTACTATCATCAACTCATCATGTATATGTCATGCTGGAAAACCAAATCCCATCTGAGGCACATGTTTAGACAAAAGAAAACATCCCATCACGTCCATAAAAAGTCAAATATTGCTCAGTTTTGATAATATAGGATAGTAAAATTAAGTACTGTTTACAAAATTAATTTGATGGAAACCATCTAAAGAAGCTCATGCAATCAAAAAGACCATGCCATTTTTGAAGTTGGCTCCACAAGCATCGATTATATATTAGAAGTTTCCATAAAAGATATAATGAACAGGGAAAGGTAAACATAAGCTTGCTAGCAAGTAGCACATGCGACAAATTTACATCGTAACTGGAGTACTATATCCACGAAAGGAGGGTAAAAATATGATGATTTCAGGTAAAAATTAATAACTAATGCCATATATACACAGCCAAGTTTCCTCAGGGAAAAGCCTAAACTCCAGAAATTTTTATAGCGAGCAATACAAAAAACAATGTTATAGTCAAACCACTCCAACAAAGCGTGTATATATTAACATTCTGGAGTTGCATCTTAAAAATATGATGATTTCCGGTAAAAATTAATAAATAATGCCATATATACACAGCCAAGCTTCCTCAGGGAAAAGCCTAAAATCCAGAAATTTTTATAGCAAGCAATACAAAAAACAATGTTATAGTCAAACCATTCCAACAAAGCGTGTATATATTAACATTCTGGAGTTGCATCTGTGCAACATGTTGTTATAGCACCACAGGAGATGGTGGTAAAATCTACTGAACAGAGAACTAGGACATGATAGACTGGCAGGTTAGTGCCAGTGTGATCGCATGGGAAATAAGATGACAAAGCATTGAAAAGCTCGACGCAGACAAAGAGATGTGGATTAACGAAATCCCCAAATATGCCCAATTAATTTGCTTTCACTAGTAATGAAAGCAAAATCCATCACATATGAACAGTAGAAGAACTCTCCTTTCCGAATTAGCATTGGGTCCCCCTAAAAACTCGCTCGGGCCAATAAAAAAAAGGTGTCCAACATAAGATCCCGCAAGACCGACCTCTCAAATTGAGCTGGATAGTACCTTTTTACATCTTTGGATAAGAATCAGATCTCTACAGCCTAATTTTAAATTGTTCACCATTCTCGCAAATCGAACAATAAATCAAATGAAGATCCATATATCATTAAAGGGAAAAATATTAACCACAGAAAACATCAAATCTTTATCAAACGGAATCAATTCAAGAAGTACGAGTTAAAAATAAAAACACTTACCGCTATCGCCGATCAGTAAGAGCTTGATGAGGTAATCGTAGTCTGCCCGAGCCCTAGCAGGTGGAGCAGCCATCGACGACGAGGAAGCACGACGACAAATCCGACCAAGCCAGCTAAAAAATCCCTAGCCCTAGAATCGAATCACAGATCCGTCCCTCTGCCAGACTGATCGAAATGAGACCATTGAGGGAGAAAAAGAGAGGGGAGAATATCAAGAGGCGGAGGAGGGCAAATGTGAATAAAAGTAACGAATTCAACAATAACGGAGCGGAGAAGGTTAATTATTTGGACTAATCTAATGGGGCGGAGGGGGAGAGGAGACAGAAAGGAATAGAGAGGGAAAGAGGGAGACCGTTGCAGGGTTTGACGAGGGTGTGAGACATAAGGCTGGCTTACCATTTTTTGTTATGCTATTAATTGTAGGGGTTGGGTGCGGGGGCGTCGGCAGTCGAGAGGGGTCCCTCCTACCCTCACCCACCCCGTTGGCGGTGAGCGTACGGCCCCGTCGCTTTAGTCCTCCGCGGATGGACGCATGGAGTTGCCACCAGCGACCGGATCACGGACCTCTTCTCGAGTCTTCATCAGGCTGGACGGCAGATGGAGTGGACTGGGGACGAGAGCCGTTCTCCGTCTAGTAATTAGAACGACCAAATTCTTGGACCTCACTCGCCGCATTATCCCTTCGTTTTCGTTGGGGGGGTGGGGTGGGGGGGGTGGGGCGCGGGGGCAGACGATTAGATCATCATATTTGATTATATGATTATGAGATTAATTTTGAATTATTTTTAATTTTTAAATCATCTATAATCTAATAATATGATATTCATTTTGAGATCGAAAATTCAGAATCATCCCAGACAGTAATCTTATTTTAAGATAAAAATATCTTTTAATTTAATAAAAAAATTAATATATCAATATTTTGTTTAATATATTATATCAATATCATATTTAATATTATATTATATTTAGTATTATATATTATATATTACATAATAATATATCATTAATTATATTATTATCATATTATGATTTAATGATAATTTTAAATTAGAGTAAAAATATCTTATTATACTTTATATTTATATAATAAAAATATTTAATACAGTACTTCAATTTATATTATTTTTTAATTAAAATTAATATTCACATTAATAAATAATATATTATAAGTATAAATAAAAATATAAATTATATAATAATAATTAATATATTTTAATAGGATTAATAATTTATAGGAGTAATAAATATATTTTTATATAATCTATTAATTATTAATATATTAACAATATAATAATATTTTATTTATAATATATTATATTATATATAATTAATAAATATATTTTATGAAATATATTATAGATAATTTTGATATTATATAATCAGTGATCTTAGATTTCATAAAATATCAAATGGATTATTTGTGGATATCGAAAATCTTTAATCACTAGACCATGGTCTATCAAATATCATGATCTTAGATCACTAGTGATTGTATCATCACAGAATTTGAATCATCTATGATCTTAGATCACCAAATACTAATATTTAAACAATCTAGGATCAAAGGAGCGGTGCTGTTATGTGCCATAGGATTTGAACGGTCCACTAGACTCGGTCCATATAGTAATTTCTCCAATTCTAGAGTGATGACTCAAAATATCGCTCAGTATCTTGCACCAACCACTTTGCTCTATTTGGTAGCACACTTCTCGATGCTAATTGGGAGCACCGGTGCACCAAACCAACTGAGTGACTTTTTTTGTGGTTCTCGAGTATTTTCTGACAAAAAAATGTGGGATGGGATTGTTGGGATAGATCCTCATCGCTAAGCCGATCTTATCGGGAGACCGACCTCATCAGAAGGTCGAGCTTATCAAAAAGCCGACCTCATCAGGAGGCCGACACCTTATCAGAAGGCTAATAGCTGAGATCACTAAATGACTGACCGATCTCTCCAGTTACATCGGCCCACGACCGACCTGTCTCTCTAGTGTTATCTGCTAATCGACTATTTAGAACTGCTAGTAAGTAGAACGCTCACATCAAATTACTTTCAATCTCCTTCATCTCATCTTGGTTTGCGGCCAATCTGAATTGATGATAGTTTTTCGACATAAGCATTAACTACATACAAACGTGGAGTGCAGTAGTCACCCATGAGCAGCCCATTATTCGATCTTAACGCTAGTTAATGAGATAACTACCTATTAAATGACATAACTCTCACGTTCCAAGTATTCAGGGATGGGGGTTGTATGGTAACAACTTTTCTAGCCTTGTAAATATCGGTAAATAATGGGGGATCAGGTACGTGTGAAATCAACTAGACTACACTATACTATTTTGAGCTCTCGTTTTGATTTTTTTGACTATTTTCTTTCTCCGGTTGACTTAGACATCGAAGAGTCCTCCGTCAGATAACTTCTGATAAGTGAATTTTTTTTGCAGGTTTTCTGCCGTTCATCGCTCTAGCGCACAACTCAGCTTGCGGCCGACTACCTTATCGGAGATAGGCTGCAACAGTTTGGCACGCCAGTAGGAAAAGAAAAGAATTTCTTCCAAGAACCACTATGGTCAAGATGAGAGTCCAGAATGCTTTTGCAAGCTCCGCTCAACGCTCATTACGATGTGATCCACCTCCGACGATCCTCTGGGAGCCCAATGCTTCATGACCAGTGGTCATAGTGGACCGACAATAATTTGCCGTCTTGATGCAGCAAGTTAAAACGTTAACAGAGGCTGTCCACAGCCTCCAACAAATGCAGCAGCAGCAGCAACGACGGTTAGAGGAGTCGGCACCGCGTGATGACCTTTCTGATGCACTCGCCGCCCCATTCTTTGTCCGCCATTCGACTCAACATTCCCGTCGGACGAGTCATTCACCCATCCGATGGTCTCCACATCCTAACTTCTGGTATGCCCCACATGTCGATTCCAGTGATTGCCGATCTCCTTCCCCTCAACGAGCCTCACAAAAGGGGAAGAGGCCATGATCACCGTCAAGTTCTTTTGGGAAAGATTCTACCCTAGGATATTTCCAGCATCCCGAAGAATCTCAACGATGGTTGGAAGAATATGACCATAAGCTAAGGGAACTAGCTTGATCGTCACCTGGATTAGCTCCAATTAAATAATCAGGATCCCACTAGTGAGCTCAACATCAGCACCCATCCATCTTTTTCTCGACGGATCCTCGATGAACCGATTCTTAGTCGATTCAGGATGCCGCAGATGGAACCATACGACGGCTCCACCGACCCACTCGATCATCTCGAGAGTTACAAAGCTCTCATGCTTCTTCAGGAGGTATCTGACGTCCTCCTCTATATTATTTTTTCGATCACACTCCAAAAAACTGTCGAACATGATATTCTGGACTTCAACCGAAGAGTATCTACTCATTCGAACAGTTCGAGCAACTCTTTATGGTGCACTTTGGCACTAACTAGAGGATGCCATAAACGTCCGACAGCCTTTTCTTCGTCAGGCAGCAAGATGGAGAATCCCTTCGAGACTTTATGGCGCATTTCAACTTCGCCATCTTTGAGATTCGGGATCTCAATGAGTCTATGGCCATTGCGGCATCAAGCAGAGACTGCGGAGCTTCAGGTTCACATACTTCTGGACAAGATGCTTCCTCGGACATACGTCGAGCTTCTCGAGCACGTACAAAAATACATTCGTGCTGAGAAGGATGCAACTGACCGACGTCAATCCGTGGCAAAAGTTTGAAAAAAAAGACAAAGAAAGAGGGAACCTCCACGAGAACCGACCGAACCTGCGCAGAGAGGGATGCTCCACCTTCTCGATCAAGTCCGAAGCCTAAAAGCTTCGACAGCAAGAATGACTCTTACACCCCTTTAACTGCTTCTCGTGCGCAGATTCTCATGGAGATAGAGGGGAGAGCTACCTTCGACAACTACGAGGAGAAGATCGAAGAAAAATTTAATAAGACTAACAAAGCTAAGGAGAAAATCCGAAAAGATCCACCTCATCAAAAAGCTCCTCCAGACGATGAATCACCATGATCTCGATAGGATCGAGACTTGGAGGGCACACGACTCGAAAAACTCCTCCGACTCGATCATCTATCGAGCAAATTGGTTGCTTGACACCCAGCCAAACAACTGCATTGTCGGCTAGTACCCGACAAAATGTTATTTGGCTGACACCCATTTAACAAAGCCGAAAGATCTAGCAACTGCAAGCATATCAGCTACAGTCCAAAAGCCGCAAGCGTATAAGCTACGGTTTGCATGCGACCAGATGAACAAATTATGGTCAGTTGGCTTGCTATCGACTAACCAAGGATCAATCGTCCGAAATAAATTAGAAAAATTTTTCTCTAAGATCGACTATGTCCTAGGTTGATGGGATGTTCTACGAAATGATCTGCGACTATGATCTACATAAGGCTTTCAGGATGAAGATTGTCAGAAAAAGCAACTCGGATTCGCACATCGATTAACTTCTTTTGCCCGATTAAGGCTACCTAATCGGACTTAAGAGTTGGGGGCAAATATTGGGGTTCATCCTCGTCGCTAAGCCGACCTCATCGGAAGGCCGACATCTCATCAGAAGCCAAGATCATCAAAAAGCCGACCTCATTAGGAGGCCGATACCTCATCAAAAGGTTGGCAGCTGAGATCACATATAACCAACCTGCCTCTCTAGTTACATCAGCCCACGATTGACCTGTCTCTCTAGTGTTATCTGCTAATCGACTGTCCAGAACTGCTAGTAAGCAGAATACTCATCTTGATTTGCTTCTGATTTCCTTCATCTCATCTCGGTTTGCGACCGACCTGAATCAACGACAATTATTCGATATGAGCATTAACTATATGCGAACATGGAGCACAATAGTTATCCATGAGTGGCCCATTACTTGGTCTTAATGCTACTTAATGAGGTAACCGTCTATTAAATGTTACAACTCCATGTTTCTAGCCTTGTAAATACCGGTAAACAATGAGGGATCAGGTACGTGTAAAATCAAACTAGACTACGTTCTGCTATTTTGAGCTTTTATTTTAGCTTTTGATTGTTCTCTTTTTCTGACTGATTTAGATATCGAAAAATCTTTCGTTGGACAACTTTCGATAGGTGAATTTCTTTTTACAAATTTTCTGTCGTTCATTGCTTAGACATACAACTGGGCTCCCTACTGACTATCTTGCTGGAGATGGGCCGCAACAGGGTCCATGGTTTCAGTTGATCTTGTCTTGTGTTGAAGTTGAAGGGGTCCTGCAAGTACACGAAAATTACAAGTTGACATAAATAACGTTGGTGTTGACGTAGTCATGCAAATATTTGAAAATTAGAAGTTAACAAAAGTAAAGAGAGCCTTTCTGCCTTAGCTGACGTTTTGAGATGGCAAATCCAGACTTGCTATGCTGACTCGTAATTTGTATAACTTGATCATTTGATTCCATTAGCAAACATTTGGGAGTTGGGAGCACATGCCCGAGTCTCTGCATGGGTTGCACAAGAGCAATATTAGTGGTTGACAAGCAAGCAAGGCCTACCAGCATCCGGGCAGCTGCCCGAATTGATGACCGTCGAGTTGGGAACATATTATGATTTGTTTCGGATGTTTTTATGCTGAAAACTAAAACAGCAGTTCCGATTTGACTTGTATTATCTTAATTTCTTTTACATTTGATGTCATGACCAACCTACATGCTCTATAAAATATTATTTTTCAATAAAAAATTATAAAGCGCGAAAGATCCTTCCAACCTCACATCCTCTTTATTAATAAACTGGACCAAACATTGATGCAAAACTAAACCGATTGGAGTGGTATGTGGTAGCTTGCCATCAGCAAGGAAAATGTAAAATGCCTTCTTATGCTACGTTCATTTCATCGACAATGTTTGAATGATGCCTGTTGTTTTGCTCAACTTTTGCGAAATGAGGTTCTCTAGTCCATGCTTGTGTCTGGCATTGTTGACTTGATGTATATTTCAAAGTTTATGATTCAAAACTTGCTTCCAATCATAGATATTCCGATTAGTGACATATAAAATCATGCATAAATATTCAAATTTTCCTCATGTTTCCCGTCTTTTTTTTTTTCCCAATCGATATCATCTCCTTTTAGTCGTCATAAAATAAGACCAAATTGATTGATCCTGTTGGAGAATACCCACCGACCGACTTACGGTCGAAGGGGCCGACTGGCCGACCGACCGACTTACGATCGAAGGGGCCGACCGACCGACTGGCCGATCCCGACGGACGACTCCGACGACCGACTGGCCGACTCCGACTGGCCGACCGACCGACTGGCCGACCCCGACGGACGACTCCGACGGCCAACCGACCGACTGGCCGACTCCGACGGCCGACCGACCGACCGACCGACCGACTCCGACTGGCCGACTCCGACGGCCGACCGACCGACTGGCCGACCGACCGACTTACGGTCGAAGGGGCCGACCGACCGACTGGCCGACTCCGACGGCCGACCGACCGACTGGCCGACCCCGACGGACGACTCCGACTGGCCGACAGACCGATCGATCGTAGGTCGGGATGACCGACTGACGGATACCATCACCGGCCAATTATCGGCTCACTGAGGATACGTCGGGCGCGCCTTTCCCCGACCGACTGAACCCGGAGGTCCGATGGCCGACTTACGGAAGGCTCGCCGACCAATGGAGGGGCCCGACACCACTCAGCTGGCTACCGACTTTGGGTCGGTCGGCTTCTCCAACCGCCGTACAGCCGCCAGACCTTGTCAGCTCTGACACGGACATGCGGCACGGCTACCTAGGGGCATTGTCCCGCCGAGGGCATTGTCAACCCTGGTGATTTGACAGCCGCACGGCGACATGACATTTTCACGGCGACTCTGACAGTCCACAGTGAGTTGACAGTTCCTCACTTGTCCGCGCCATTAATGACGGCGCCATACCGTGCTCCACTATATAAACCGGGGAAGGCAACAGTGCAAGGGATGGATCCGCTCCGTCCTTCCCGAAAACGCAGGCTCGCTCCTCTCTCTCTCTCTCTCTCTCAGAGCTCTCTGTCTACATTTCACTGTTGCCCAGTCACCTCTCTGACTTGACCGTCGGAGGGTCCCCGCCGGAGCCGCCTCCGGTCAGTGCGGACTTCCTTTTGCAGGTGCACGCTCCCCGGCGATCGGGCGACGAGGCGATTGGCCGCAACAGATTGGCGTGCCAGGAAGGGGACAGCATGACAAAGACAAGAGCTCAACGATCGAGGATCGCTGGGTCGGCGAGGCGCTCTTCCCGCCGGGAAGAGGCCTCCCCGCCCCCACCGGCGGCGGAGCCTAGCTCTCCGCGCCCTGCAGTGACCACGGAGGCCCAGATCGCGGCCATCGTACGGCAAATGACCGTACTGACCGACGCAGTCAAAAGCCTCCAGCAGCAACCGACGGCCCGACCTATGCCTTCCAGGAGCAGCCGCCGACGACCGCGCCGATCCCTGTCGCCTCCGTGCGAGCGCCCCCAACAGCGCTCCCATGGAGAAGAGGAGGGACGACCATGGCGCGACGACCGACGGTCCCAGCGGCCCTCTCCTTCCTCGTTGGAACGGGCACGGAAGGAGAAATGGCCGCGCACGCCGTCGGCCTCCCTCTCAGAATCTTCTGGAGACTCCACTCCTAGGGTCTCCCAGCATCGACGAGCGGACGACTACGAGCGACGGTTCGAGAAAATCGACCGTCGGCTCGTGCAGCTGCAGGTGGACGGACAGAAGTCTTCAAACGACGTCGACTTTCAGACCGCCCAACCTCTCTCCCAACTCGTTCTCGACGAACCGATCCCCAGTCGGTTCAAGATGCCGCACGTGGAGCCATACGACGGCTCCACCGACCCAGTCGACCATCTGGAAAGCTACAAAGCTCTCATGACGATTCAAGGGGCAACCGACGCTCTCCTTTGCATTGGCTTCCCCGCCACGCTCCGCAAGGCTGCCAGGGCTTGGTACTCCGATCTCCGATCGGGTAGTATCCATTCCTTCGGGCAGCTCGAACACTCGTTCGTGGCCCATTTCAGCACCAGCCGAAAGCCGCCGCGAACGTCGGACAGCCTTTTCTCCCTCAAGCAGGGGGAAAACGAGACGCTCCGACACTTCGTGACGCGATTCAACGCGGCCACGCTTGAGGTCCGGGACCTCAATGGAGACATGGCAATCTCAGCCATGAAGCGGGGGCTGAGGGCATCCCGATTCACCTACTCCCTGGACAAAACCCTCCCCCGAACATACGCCGAACTGCTGGAGCGCGCGTATAAGTACATGCGCGCGGACGAAGGAGCTTCCGACCGGCGCCTGACTTAAGGAACGGGCCGAAAAGAAAAATGGAAGAAAGGTCGGGCCCATGCTGAACCAAGCAGGCTCCCGACCGATAGTCGGGTCTCGCCATCCCGACGAATCCAAAAGTCACCCTGACGATGGAGTCCGAGACCGACGCATCGCAGGTATGACTCCTACGCCCCTCTCTCCGCTCCTCGTGCGCAGATCCTGATAGAGATCGAAGGAGCGGAGAATCTACGACGGCCTCGGCCTCTGAAGGCAAAAGGCCCCGACCAATACGGCCGATCGCCGATCGTCGAATCAACGGCTCGATCACCGATCGCCGAAATCGACGGCCTCGGCCTTTGAAGGCAAAAGGCTCCGACCAACATGGCCGATCATCGATCGTCGAATCAACGGCTCGATCACCGATCGCCGAACCGACGGCCTCGGCCTCTGAAGGCAAAAGGCCCCGACCAACACGGCCGATCGTCGATCGCCGAATCAACGGCTCGATCACTGATCGCCGAACCGACGGCCTCGGCCTCTGAAGACAAAAGGCTCCGACCAACATGGCCGATCGTCGATCGCCGAATCAACGGCTCGATCATCGATCGCCGAAATCGATGGCCTCGGCCTCTGAAGGCAAAAGGCCCCGACCAACACGGCCGATCGTCGATCGCCGAATCAACGACTCGATCACTGATCGCCGAACCGACGGCCTCGACCTCTGAAGGCAAAAGGCTCCGACCAACATGGCCGATCATCGATCGCCGAATCAACGGCTCGATCATCAATCACCGAAATCGACGGCCTCGGCCTCTGAAGGCAAAAGGCTCCGACCAACATGGTCGATCGTCGATCGCCGAATCAACGGCTCGATCATCAATCGTCGAAATCGACGGCCTCGGCCTCTGAAGGCAAAAGGCTCCGACCAACACGGCCGATCGTCGATCGCCGAATCAACGGCTCGATCACTGATCGCCGAACCGACGGCCTCGGTCTCTGAAGGCAAAAGGCTCCGACCAACATGGCCGATCGTCGATCGTCGAATCAACGGCTCGATCATCGATCGCCGAAATCGACGGCCTCGGCCTCTGAAGGCAAAAGGCTCCGACCAACACGGCCGATCGTCGATCGCCGAATCAACGGCTCGATCATCGATCGGCGAAATCGACGGCCTCGACCTCTGAAGGCAAAAGGCTCCGACCAACATGGCCGATCGTCGATCGCCGAATCAACGGCTCGATCATCGATCGCCGAAATCGACGGCCTCAGCCTCTGAAGGCAAAAGGTTCCGACTAACATGACTCGATCATCGATCGTCGAACCGACGGCCTCGGCCTCTGAAGGCAAAAGGCCCCGACCAACATGGCTCGATTGCCGATCGCCGA
>NC_025997.2:3516003-3561963 GCF_000442705.2 Elaeis guineensis | reverse complement strand
ATCCCGCATCTTCATGGTGGTTTGCTTCTCCTCGCATAAGAAAGTATCGATCAATCCCTGTTGAATGAGCACGTCCTTCACCCTTGCTTACCACAAGGAGAAATTGCTTTTACCATCAAACTTATTGATCTCCATCTTGATTATTTCTGTCTTCTCCATCTTCAACCTTGCTCATCACCGCTGCAATCTATATCCTTGTACCGTCTTGCCCTGATATCACTTATTGGATGGATGTTTGGCCAGGACACCACCTCTCAAGATCTTTTTGGTACTGCGTGATGCAGCAGGAAGAAAAAAGAAACAAAACAAAAACAATCAAAATACGTGGATCAGCCATGAAAGGGCTCGCCTCCATAGGGCATGCAAACTTCACTATGAAAAAGAAATTTTACAAGAGGAGATCTCACCCTCAACCCTCGTACACCCAATTTTTCTCTCACAGAAAGTTCTTTCTCACAAAAGCTCTCTCTCTTCGAAGACCCCTCTGAACCCCTGAAGCGACCGCTGTCCGCTGTCCAAAAGTCTCTTCTCTCATAATCACGGACTCTCTCTCTTCTTACGGGATCTTGGTCTTCATGGGTTCACGTCCTCGCATCACCTCCTGCTGCTGATGGAGCCGTGCACAACAAAAACACCCAAGTTCCTGTTCACGGGTGGTCGCAGGCGACGAAAACCAAAACCACACAAGCCCAATCCACGATCTGGGCCTTTTATAGGCCTTAATCTCGTATTAGATTAGGATTAAGACTCTTAATTAAACCCAAAATCTTTCCCAAACCGTCGGATAATCATTGAGAACTCTATGGGCTGTCCAATCACGACCGGTCCACGGAATAGCACCGTGGACCGCGAGAAATGTCAGAAAAAGACCCAGGCGGTCCACACGGTCCGCCATGGACCGCCCGATCCATGGTGGATCGGGGTACAGGCTAGGCCCAAGTGGCGCCTGGGCCTGGGCCGGCCAGTGTGCGCGGGCCTGGGCCGCTCCCGCGTCGGGCGACTGGGCCTAGGCCGCGCCCTGCACGCCCGCGCGTGGGCTGGGTTGCACGCTTGCGTGGGCGCAAGCCCACGTTGGGCCGTGCGCCGCACTGGGCCGCGAGCCCTGCACGTTGGCTCCGCCTGGGCCGCACTCCGCCGCCTGCTGTCGTGCTGCTATCGCTCCGTCGGTCCGCCGTCGGCCGCCGACGGTCCTCTGTCACCTCGGATCTCGTGCAAGCTTCGAAAGCTCGTATCTCCTCTATTTGAACTCCGTTTGGGGTGATCTTGGTCTCGTTGGACTTCATTTTTCACCACGGACCTCGTTGTGGGCTCAATATGGATCGAATCTCGAGGCATCAAATCTTAACAATTGGACAGTTACGATCACATAGTTCCAGAATAAGTGGAATCTATATGTCTAACCATTACAAACGGTTACCAACAACTCGTCTATAAAAGGAAGGTAAATGAATAGCATTGGTAAGGTACTCCTGGGCTGATACTCTTCCACTTCTCATTTTCTACTTTTTGTTCGACCACTCTTCACTGATTTAAGTATCGGAGGGTCTTCGCCGGATATAATTTCGATCCGTGGATTTTTTTTACATGTTGCTCTTCGTCGGAGCTAGGCGCAACAGGGATTGACCGCAACAGGTTGAAATGACAGGTTTTTTCAATAGGCTATTATCAGAGTTGATCAGTTGTTGTCAATTCTTGTTAAGTAGCTTTTGAGTTTCAAGCCATGTTGGATGGCCCTATGGGTAACCCATGGCATTGGGACACTTGCTATCTAATTAGTTGCTGGACTTTATCCTCTATGCCGGTTAGATGGTTACCCCCTCCCGGCAGGTCACTCAAATTAAATTTTGATGCCTCCTTTCATGATAATCAAGGTAGTGCTGATTTTATTCTTCATGATTATGATGGGTGCGTTACTCTAGTGGGTTCAAGAACTTTCTCAGCTACTTCTGTCACTATGATAGAACTTGGAGTAGCTGGGGAATGACCTTTTTTATTTGTCATTTGTATTGCAAGAATCTGATTTTAGAGAGCAATTCTGCTACAGTTATATATCAGATCACAAAAATTTCTTTCGATAATCCTAATCCCTTGGTATAGGATATTAGACTTTTGATTTCCATACTTATTTCCTTCGAAGTTCATCATGTTTATAGGAAAGCAAATTTGGTAGCAGACTATTTGGCTGATTTTGCATTTCTTTATTAGTTTTACGACCGATTCATAGTTTCCTCTACGTCTTCATCTTTTATGAACTTTTGATGCGTTTGGTTTTTCTGTTTTTGTTGTACTTAGTTCCACATTTGTTCTCCTTTTCTACTTCAACCACCCCCCCTTCCCCACAATCCAAGAAAAAAAAGGAGAAGAAAAGAAAAGAAAAAAAAGATAGAGATATGAAACAATAAAAATAATATCTCTCCGATCCTATATGTTTACATGCAAGCTATTTAAATAAAATATTTAAAAATATATAATTATTAATTATTAATTTTAATATCTAAAATTATATTTTTAAAAGTAAATTAATGAAAACTCTTCATTTAAATTTTAAATTAAAAACAGCTCCCCAATTGAATTTCAATTAAAAATAGTTTCTTATTTTAAATATAAATTAAAAATAGCTCTCCAAATGACATAAAATGACCGAATTGCCCCTGCAGTTATAAAGCAACACTAAAACAATACTGCGATATTATAAAATGGTACTGCCTTATTGTAATATAACATTGCCTTATTGTCAAGGAATACTGCTTTATTCTAATGTTAGGGTATTATAAAACAGTACTGCCTTATTATAAAGTAATACTATCTTATTATAAAATAGTATCGCCTTATTGTAATTTAAGGATATTATAAAATAGTACTATTTTATTATAAAATAGTACTATCATATTGTAAAATAGTACCGCCTTATTATAAAATAGTGCAGCCTTATTATAATATAAAGATATTATAAAACAATATTGGTTTATTATAAAACAGTATTGTCTTATTATAGAACAGTACTACCTTATTGTAAAAAAATACTGCCTTTTTATATAAGGATATGAGAATAATTTTAGTCACAAATGGAGAGTTTCTTTTAATTTATGTTTGAAATGGGGAGCTACTTTTAATTGAAACTCAACTAGAGAGCTGCTTTTAATTTGCAACTAGAACTAGGGATTTGTCTCTAGTTCTTCATATTTTTAACACTGTAATTTCTTATGAAATCAAATAGACTAAATTACAAAAATTTTCTCAAAATCTTCCTTTATTTTCCTATTCTAGCTAATGAAATATTTGTGGTCCACGGAGAACCTAAACCAACCAATAGTTTTCACCTGAGAGATGGCTGGAAGCGGCTTGGAGCTGATGGTTAAACACGTGTGCAGAAAGTAGTCCAATGGGAAGTGAATCAGGTAGAAGGTTATGCCATTTCATTCTTTGGTTAGAGGAGGGTGATGTTATATACATGAATTCTGTTTCGTGGAAGAATAAGGCATTGCTCCTAAAAGCAAACGGTTGGGCAGATATTTGATGAACAACTATGCTCTCATTTTAGTTTAAAAGCTTCTATTATAGAAAATCGAAAATTGGACGTATATATATTTTTGGGTTTTTTTTTTTAGGATAATACTTTTGGTGAGTTCTATTTGCTTCTTAATATCTTAGAAGTAAAATGTGAATAAGAGTTTTAGAGTGAGTAAAAAGCGTTGAACCGGACATGTAGAAATTGCAATCAAGAACATGTTTTCTGGAGATCAGAATCAAAGGATAGTAGGAGCTGTAGCTCACAAGTTCATTTTTTTAACACGTCCATAACATCAATATGCCATTCTTGCAGAATCTCCACCCTAACTCTTAGCGTAGAGGGAGAGGGAGAGTACATCGTGTGAGAGTTTGATAACCGTTGCAAACGGAATTGAAAGAGTAACGGGCCGGTGGGTTCTATTTTTATGAGTTAAGAATATAATAGCATAGATATATACATAGTATTTTGTTTCCACCACCATCATCTTATTTAGTTCTAAAATAATTAAGTACACCAAATACATATGTTTCTAAAAAAAAACATAAACAATAAATATTTAAAAATAAAAAATGAAAGCGACATCAAGTGATATCTAGTTTTCAAATTTTCAACAAATAAGTCTTCATTTTCTGCTTAAAAGAAGCAGATCAATAAGAATTTATTTTGATTTTCTCATGGGATTAGATTAAAAATCATGTGAAATTTGTGGACTGGACTAGTACCGCAATTGGTAAGGTCACAGAATACATACGGATTGCACTAAATAAAATATCTAAAAATAATTTTAAAATGAGTTGATCCAAATCTCATGAGAAGAAAAAAAATCTTATCAGATTTTTTTTTTCTAGCTCTACATAGAAAAATTCAAAAAAAAAATTTATATTTTTTTAAAAAAGACGGGTCCGGTTGATTCCAGCGACCTGTTGTGTGCTGCATCATCAATACTGCTCGACGGCTGCTCTAACGGGTAAAAAATAAAAAAAAAATCTGTCAGGTTAAACGGCCACGAGGTCCATGTGACCAAAATAGCATGCACTAGAGAATTCTCAAGGCGTTTCCCGTTTGCCTTATTTAGTTCCGGACGCAACCCGAACCGAGTCATTGTTTTAGATGGTGTACCAGACTTCGTCCATTTGGTCACCTGGGAAAATGGAAAGAATTAGAAAGTTCCAACGCAACAGACTCGCTTTGGGCACGCGCGTGCGGTCATAAGTACCCGGTTCACTTTTAAAAGGTTAATATATCCGTGGACTTGGTGCTAGGATTCAGTCTTGCGTTGCCTCAAATAGCAATTTTCAATTTTTCATACCAATCAGTACGTGTATGATAAATAAAAGGGGCTTCCAAACCTTTTTTTTTTTGGGTAAACGGGGCTTCCAAACCTTTGCAACAACTATTATCTTAAAACCTCCACTATTTCTTTATATATTGTTGCGGCCAATCGCCTCGTCGCCCGATCGTCGGGAAGCGTGCACCTGCAAAAGGAAGTCCGCACTGACCGGAGGCGGCTCCGGCGGGGACCCTCCGACGGTCAAGTCAGAGAGGTGACTGGGCAACAGTGAAATGCAGACAGAGAGCTCTGGGAAAGAGAGAGAGAGGGAGAGAGGAGCGAGCCTGCGTATGTGGGAGAGACGGGCGGATCGACCCTTTGCACTGTTGCCTTCCCCGGTATATATAGTGGAGCACGGTATGGCGCCGTCATTAATGGCGCGGACAAGTGAGGAACTGTCAACTCACTGTAGACTGTCAGAGCCGCCGTGAAAATGTCATGTCGCCGTGTAGCCGTCTAATCACCAGGGTTGACCCGACTCTCGGCGGGACAATGCCCCTAGGTAACTGTGCCGCATGTCCGTGTCAGAGCTGACAACGTCTGGCGGCCGTACGGTGGTTGGTGGAGTCGGCCGACCCAAGGTCGGTGGCCAGCAGAGTGGCGTCGGACTCCTCCGTCGGTTGGCGAGCTTCGTGTGGGTCGGCTACCGGACCTCTGGATTTAGTCGGTCGGAAATGGACCGTGGAATGGCCGCAGTTAGCCGCTGATGGCATCCGTCGGCCTGTCGCCCGACCTACGATCGGCCAGTCAGATCGTCCGTCGGGCCGTTGGCTAGTCGGTCGGGCTGCCAGCTCGGTCGGTGGTCCGTCCGGTCGGGCCGCCGGTCCCCCCGTGGTCGGTCGGTCGGGCCGCCAGCCGGTCGGGCCCTCCGATGGTCGGTCGGTCGGTCGGTGGGTATCCCCCAACAGTTGCCCCCCTCCACTCCTAAGTCGGGTGGAGAGCTGGCCGATGCCTTCATTCGGGTAGCAAGACCGGACGACTGGGAGTGGATTTGTCGCATATGCAGATCCGACCGTACCGCCGGCTGATCCGTTGTCAGACACCTCACGAATCCCAAGGGATCCGAACGTCTAGTCGATGCTAGAAGTCGCGCCGGCGTCCGGTGTCAGACGCCGCATCTTGTCGTCGTCAGTCATCACGTCGGTGTCAGAAGATCGGGTGCTGGACGATACGGTGTCAGTCGATCGGATATTCGGCGCGATCGCGGGTGAGGCGTCCCATCGGAAACGCGGACCGGCGCGAGCGGCCGGCTGCGGAGCCAACCCCCGCGCGCCGCGTGTCATGGTGGTTGGCCGGCGTCCGCTCCGGCATTTAATGAGGGCGGTGCGGGCGTCTCGGATGAAGCGCGCCGAATCCTCAGCCAACCGCGGGCGCCACGCGTCGCGCATCTGGAGGTCTTTGGTCGGTGCGGGAGCATCTCGGCCGTCGGTCGGCCCTATATATATAGGACCTCCCGGACCCTGACCCACGTTTGCCATTTGCTGGGGGAAACTCTGTCCGGGCGATTTCTCGATCGTCGCGGGCAGAGCTCTTCTCTACTTCCGGAGGGTCCATCGGGTTCGTGGTCCTCCTTCCCCTTCTTCCTTCCTTTCTCCTCTTTCGGTCCCTGCACAATGACCAGGAAACCGATTCAGGGAGCTCGGTCGGGGAACCCGACCGACGACACCCGATCGGCTCCGGAAGATGAGGCCTCCTCGCTTTCGGGGCCGAACGTCGATCAGCTTCGGGAGCACTATCGCATCCCGGAGCAGTTTCGGCTCTCTGCTCCAGGGGCCGGCGGTCGGGTCAATAACCCTCCGCCTGGCGACCTGGCGCTGTATGTCGAAGACCTTCGCGCGGGTCTTCGGCTCCCGATTCCGGAGTTCGTCCGGAATCTGCTTGATTACTACGGACTCTGTCCGGCGCAACTGGCGCCGAACTCTGTCCGGTAATCATCTCTTTCGCGCTGTTGTGTCAGCTCTTGCCGACCAACCCTCGCGTTTCCCTCTTCCGGGCATTTTTTGTGCTCCGACCACACCCTAAGGCCCGAGGGTGGTGGCTCTTCAACCCCCGGAAGGGTCTTGCCTTCATAACCGGTCTTCCATCGTCCATTCATGGATGGAAGAACCAGTTTTTCTTTGTTTCCTCTTCCTCCTCTTGGGGCTTTCCTTCTCGCTGGGGTGTACCCCGAACTGAGGCCAACGACAACAGTCGGGTCGACGTGGACGACCGGGAGGACTTCCACCGACTCAAAGACATGTCGGTCCCGAAGCAGAGGGAGCTTGTTACCGAGCAAGCTCTCTATGATGCCGGCCTGAGTCTGGTCCCCCGAATAGGTATCGCCCGATCCCCCAGCTTTTTCTTTTTGTTCGGCTTTAGGATAGTTCTGGTCCGGCCTTTGACATTGGTCGGTTTTGCAGGGACACCGCCGAGGATGAGGCCGACCGATGCCGAGATTCGTCAGTTTGCCGCCGCGAGGAAGAGGCCAGCGACGGGGGCTGGCCCTTCGCGCCCTTCCAAGAGACCAGCCCCAGTCCCGCCGACCGTGGAAGCGTCGGCGACCGAGGGGTCGGAGCCGATCATAGCCCTCGCGGCTCCGACTGTCCGAGTCGAGGAGAGGCCGACCGAGGAAGTGGCCGAAGGAGTGTCGGCGGTTTCGCCGCCGCGGGTGGAGCCTGATGTCGTTCGGGAAGCCGAACATCGTCCGGAGGCGTCCGCTGGCGCAACGGGGGCGCCGGGTCGAACTCCAGCGTCCCATCGCTGCCAGCCCCGTCGGTCGGGGCAGCTGATCGGGGAAAGCCCCGATGGAGCCCTCGGAGGAGGAGAGATCAATGCCCCCCAGCGCATACTACCCCGAGGGTGCATCGGCCTTGGCCGACCACAACCTTGCGAGGAGGTTGTGCCAGGGGATCCTCCTCCCTACCGACGTTCAGTCGTTGCGGTCTCGGCAGGTGACCGAGATGCTGTCGCGGTTCTACCCGACAATGGTGGAGGTAAGCTTCGCGTCACCTTTTTCCTTAGAAGAATTTTTGCTTGCCACATAATTCTGACAAAGCTTTTTTCCGTCGGCAGCTGATCTTCACCATGTCCGAGTTGGAGGCCGGATACCGAAGGTTCGGCGACGTTCGGGCAGCCTTCAAGGAGAGGTCGGCGGCGGCCGAAGCAGAGAGGGCGATGTTGGCCGAACAACTCCTGCAGTCGGCCGACCGGGAGGCCAAGTTAGTCGACGAGGTCTCCCGGCTTGGGTCCGAACTGCAGTCGGCCAAAAAGGAGGCCAGGCACAAAGGTCGGGCCGTACGCCGCCTTCGACGCGAACGGGATGGTGCAACCGCCGAGCTCAAAGGGGAACGCGAGCAACTCCGGGCCAGCCTGGAGAAGCTCGCGGAAGCCGAAGAGGAGCTGTCCATCGCCCAGATCGACGCCGAAATGGCGAAGGCCGAGGCGGAGTCGGCGAGGGAGGAGCTCGCCCGAGCTGAGGACGAGGCAGTGTCGGCGAGAGAGTCGGCCGTACGGGCGGTGGAGGACTTCCGGTCCTCCGACCGATACCGGGAGGAGATGCTCGAATCGGGCTTCGCCTCATACCGGGTTGGGTTCGAGGATGGTCGGGACACCGTCCATGCCTTGTACCCGGAGGTGGACGTCAGCTGCGTCGTCCCGCCGTTCGCCGAGGAAGGAGCCGAAGAAGAAGGAACGGAAGAAATGGCTGACCAGCCGTCGGGAGGCGTCATCGTGGTGGAGGAAGCCGACCCGGAGCAGGTGCCGACCGAAGTTCCTTTGTCGACCGAAGCCCATCCCTTGGCGGTCGATCAATCGTCGCTTATGGCCGAGACGCCGATCATCCCCGATCCTCCGTGGTCGAAGAGATCGATCAGGACGGGTGATCGGCCCTGCCGACCATCTTTATTTTTGTCTTTTTCGAAAATACATGTAATCGGGCTTCGTCCCGGCTCTATAATTTCTTTTTATCAACGAATGAAATTTTCTTCTTTTCCTTCTTGTTTGTAATGCCGACCATTGCTGTGATGTCGAACCCTAGTTACCAACTTAGAGAAGTCGCCAACTCGGGTAAGCCGGCAGGACTTAACCGGCTTGCACAGCTCCGAAGTAGCTTGTGTCCCGACATTAGGTCGGCTTCCAATAATTGTAGTCGTCGTTCGGGCGCATCTGCTAAGTCGGGAGCCGACCGAACCTGGTAAAGGTTCGGCAGCCGGACCTCCGTAGATGCACTTAGTCGATCATCGTCCGGCGCAGTGTCGGGGGCATGATAGTAAGTCGGGTCCCCATGCTCTTGCGTCGGTTTTCATGTCCTTTGACAGACGGTGGCAAGCCGAGTGTCGTTCAGCCGGCCGTAGGTCGGTCGGCGAGTAGTGGGTGCGACTAAGGTCGCATCATGTGATAGACGGTGGTAAGCCAAATATCCCTCGACCGGCCGTAGCCTGGTCGGAAGTCGCGACAATAGCCGCGTGGGCTTTTAGCCTTTCTTCGGTCGGGGCCCGATCGGCCAGTCGGCCGATGGATTCTGCCCGAAAATTGACCGTAGAAGGAGTATAAACTCCCGTCATCGTAGATGCATCGGTCCGTGTAAGGGGCCGATGTGTCGTCGGTGCCAGATCCGCGTCAATGCGTCGGACTGAGCGCCGATCAGTAGTCAAAGAGTTAGAACTCCGATTTTTCAAACTGAACTTGTATTCCGACGATTGAATTACAGAATTCACTGGTAATACAGCTTCAAGTTGTCGGCGTTCCAAGTCCGGGGAATGGGCTTCCCCTCAAGGGTCTCCAGCCGGTAGGCCCTCGGCCCGAAGGTGTCAGCAACCTTGTAGGGTCCTTCCCAGTTGGGAGCCAACTTCCCTTGGTCCAAGGGCTTCGACACCTCCGCCTTCCTCAAGACTAGGTCGCCAGGCCTGAAGAGCTTTGGTCTGACCTTGGCGTTGTAGTACCGGGCGACCCTCTGTCGGTATGAGGCCATTCGGATTTGAGCCTCATTTCGCAGTTCGGGGAGAAGGTCTAGGTCGGCCCTCCGGCTTTCAGAGTTGTCCGGCTCGTGGTACTGCTCGACCCTTGAAGATGGCAGGCCAATCTCGAGCGGGATCATAGCTTCTGTCCCGTAGGCCAAACTGAACGGCGACTCTCCGGTCGGGACGCGGGGGGTCGTTCGGTAAGCCCACAGGACGGAGCCCAGCTCGTCGACCCAGAGACCTTTGGCTTCGTTCAGTCGGGTCTTGAGTCCATGGAGCAGGGTTCGGTTCGTCACCTCAACCTCGCCATTGGACTGTGGGTGCCCGACTGAAGTTAGTCGATGACGGATGTGGAACCTGGCGCAGAAGTCTTTGAAGTCTTGGTTGTCGAATTGCCATCCGTTGTCGGTGATGATGGTGTGCGGCAATCCGAACCTGAAGATGATGGACTTTTGGACGAAGTCCTCCATCTTCCGCTCGGTGATCTGCGCCAAGGGCTCGGCCTCGACCCACTTCGTGAAGTAGTCGATGGCGACAACGACGAACTTCCTTTGGTCCGACGCCGGGGGAAGGGGCCGAGAATATCGACTCCCCACTGAGCGAAGGGCCACGGAGCGACAATGGGAGCGATTTGGCTGGCCGGTTGGCGCTGAATATTGGCATACTTCTGGCATGGCTCGCACCTTCGGACCAATTCTGCCGCATCCTTCCTCATGGTCGGCCAGTAGTAGCCCTGTCGCAAGACCTTGAAGGCTAAGGACTTGCCCCCCAAGTGATTCCCACAAATTCCTTCGTGAACCTCTCGGAGGGCGTAGTCGGCGTCGGTCGGTCCCAAGCACCTGAGCAGAGGGAGGGAGAACGACCTCTTGTAGAGTCGGCCGTCCATGATCACATATTGCGACGCCGACCATCGGAGTCGCTTGGCCTCCGCGGGATCTTCGGGACTGGTCCCGTCGGACAGGTACCGGACGATCGGGTCCATCCAACTTGGTTCAGACGTCAGCTGCTGTACTTCTTCGACCCGATCGATGCTCGACTGTTGGAGGTTTTCGACAAACGTCCGACCCAAAGAATCATAGGCCGACGTTGCCAATCTGGAGAGAGCATCGGCACGGGCGTTCTCCGTCCTGGGGATGTGGGAGATCTCGAAATGCTCGAGGCGGGCCACGTGATTTTTTACCTTCTGAAGATACTTGATCATGGTCGGATCTCGCGCCTCGAAGTCGCCCTTGACCTGCCCCACGATCAGCTGAGAGTCGGAGAATGCCCGAGGCTGTCGACGCCCAGTTCCTTCGCCATCCTCAAGCCCGCGAGGAGTGCCTCGTATTCGGCTTGATTGTTGGAGGCCTTGAAGTCGAACCGGAGGGCGTATTCGGTGACTACCCCATCCGAGTTCGTGAGCAGGAGCCCGGCCCCGCTTCCCTGAGCGTTGGAGGCTCCGTCGATGTGGAGTACCCAGGTGGAGATCGGGTCTGGCTCAGAGACCGAATCTCGACCCGGGCCTTCAGCTCCCGACCTTCGGTCGGTCGTCGGGCATTCAGCGATGAAGTCGGCCAAGACCTGAGCCTTCAAGGCGGGCCTCGGTCGGTACTGAATGTCGAACTCGCTAAGCTTCATCGCCCACTTAGCGAGTCGTCCGGATGTGTCGGGTCGGTGCAGTACGGCCCTCAGGGGCTGGTTGGTGAGTACCACGATGGCGTGGGCCTGGAAGTATGGTCGGAGCCGTTGCGCGGAGACGGTCAGGGCGAAGACCATCTTTTCCGTCTCCGAGTATCTGGCTTCGGCGCCGTGGAGCACTTTGCTGGTGTAGTAGATGGGCTGATGGGTTCGGCACTCGTTTTCCCGAACGAGCACCGAATTGATCGCCTCAGAAGATGTGGCCAAGTAGAGATACAAGGTCTCCCCGACCTGCGGCTTTACGAGCAGCGGCGGGGAAGCCAGGTACCTTTTCAGGTCTTCAAAGGCCTGTTCGCACTCATCCGACCAAGAGAAACCGTTCGCCTGACGCAAGGTCTTGAAGAACGGGAGGCACCTTTCAGCTGATCGGAAATGAATCTGCTAAGAGCGACGATTCTTCCGTTCAGCTGTTGGACCTCCTTCTTGGTGTTCGGATGACGCATGTCGAGGATCGCCTTTATCTTCTCAGGGTTGGCCTCGATCCCTCTCTGAGAAACGAGGAATCCGAGGAACTTCCCCGAGGTCACCCCGAAGGCGCATTTGGTCGGGTTGAGCTTCATTCGGTGTCGTCGAAGGGTGCGGAAGGTCTCTTCGAGATCCTGAACATGGTCCGGGATCTGCGTGCTCTTTACCAGCATGTCGTCCACGTACACCTCCATGTTACGCCCGATCTGGTCTTTGAAGACCTTGTTGACGAGTCGCTGGTAGGTGGCGCCGGCATTCTTCAATCCAAAGGGCATCACCCGATAACAGTAGAGGCCCTTGGGGGTCACGAACGCGGTGTGCTCCTCGTCTTCAGGCGCCATCTGGATCTGATTGTACCCGACGAAGGCGTCCATGAAGCTGAGCAGTCGAAATCCGGACGTCGCATCCACCAGCTGGTCGATCTTCGGGAGTGGAAAGCTATCCTTCGGGCATGCTCAGTTGAGGTCGGTATAGTCGATGCAGATCCTCCATTTCCCGTTGGCTTTCTTGACCATGACGACATTGGCGAGCCAATCGGGATACGTGGATTCCCGAATGAAGCCTGCTTCGAGCAGCTTGTCCACTTCTTCGTCAATGGCCTTCTGCCTTTCTGGGGCGAAGGACCTTTTCTTCTGCCTCACCGGCTTCATTGTCGGGTCGATGTTGAGTCGGTGAGTAATTGTTTCTGGAGGAATGCCCGACATATCTGCTGCCGACCATGCGAATATGTCGGCGTTGGCCGTCAGCAGCTCCGCCAGTCGGTGGCGTTCGGTGTCGGGCAATTGAAACCCGACCCAAACTTTTCTGTCGGGATTTTCTCCCATCGGGATCGCCTCGAGCTGCTCGGCCGGCGAACCCCGCTCTTCCTCCTCCCGTTGATCCAGTTTGTCGATTGTCAGGGGATCCTTTGTCTCGTCGCTTTGGGCGGAGATTTGGAAGCATCGTCGGGCGAGCTGTTGATCTCCGCGCATCTCCCCGACTCCATTTTTGGTCGGGAATCGAACAAGGAGATGGTACGTCGAGACGATCGCCCTGAGGGCGTTCAGTCCGGGTCGCCCGAGTATGGCGTTGTAGGCCGAAGGAACTCGGACGACCGCGAAAATGAGGGAGACCGTTCTTTGCCGTGGTTCGGTACCGACGTCACGGGCAGGGTGATTTCTCCTTCTGTCGTGACGGTGTCTCCGGCAAAGCCGATCAAGGGCGTGGAGACCCCACTAAGTCGATCAGTCGGTAGTCGCATTCGGGAGAAGGTAGAGTAAAACAAAACATTTGTCGAACTTCCATTATCAACAAAAATTCGTTTTACATCATAATTGGCTATTGTCGCCGACACAACAACAGCGTCGTCGTGGGGAGTCTGGATGCCCCGAACGTCGTCTTCTGAGAAGGTAATCACGTCGTCCGGGCGCGGCTTTTTCGTCGGCTCCCCCCCTGTAGACGTCCCCGATCCCAGCCGCTTGGAGATCATGTTGATGACTCCAGCCGTCGGCTGGTTAGTCGGCGCCTCTTCAGTCGGCTGGGGGCGTCGATCGGCAGTCGGTCGGGTCGGCGGACCCTTTCGAAATTTGCCGAGATACCCCCGACGGATGAGATTTTCGATCTCATCCTTCAACTGGATGCATCGCTCGGTGTCGTGGCCGTGGCTCCGATGGAACCGGCAGTACTTCCGATGGTCGAGGCCCTTTGCCTTCAGAGGCGGAGGCCGTCGCAGGTATTCTTCCCCTTCGATCTCCATCAAGATCTGCGCACGGGGAGCGGAGAGAGGAGTGTAGGAGTCATACCTGGGACGCACCGGCCTCGGAGTCTGTCGGCGAGGTGATTTTTGGATCTGTCGGGGTGGAGAAAGCCGACTACTGGCCGGGGGCCTGCTTGGTTCGGCAGGTTCCCGACCCTTTCTTCGCTTCTCCTTCGGACCTCTGGGCTCGACCAAGCGTCGGTCGGACGCTCCTTCGTCCGCGCGCATATACTTGTATGCGCGCTCCAGTAGCTCGGCGTATGTTCGGGGGAGGGTCTTGTCCAGAGAATAAGTAAATCGGGACGACCTCAGGCCCCGCTTCATGGCTGAAACTGCCATGTCTTCGTTGAGGTCCCGGACCTCGAGCGTGGCCGCGTTGAATCGCGCCACGAAGTGTCGGAGCGTCTCGTTTTCCCCCTGCTTGAGGGAGAAAAGGCTATCCGACGTTCGCGGCGGCTTTCGGCTGGTGCTGAAATGGGCCACGAACGAGTGCTCGAGCTGCGCGAAGGAATGGATACTGCCCGATCGAAGACCGGAGTACCAAGCCCTGGCAGCCTTGCGAAGTGTGGCGGGGAAGCCGACGCAAAAAAGAGCGTCGGTTGCCCCTTGAATCGTCATGAGAGCTTTATAGCTCTTGAGGTGGTCGACTGGGTCGGTGGAGCCGTCGTATGGCTCCACGTTCGGCATTTTGAACCGACTGGGAATCGGCTCATCAAGGACCAGTCGAGAGAGAGGCTGGGCGGTCTGGAAGTCGACGTCGTTCGAAGACTTCTGGCCGTCCATCTGCAGTTGGGCGAGCCGGCGGTCGATCTCCTCGAACCGTCGCTCGTAGTCGTCCGCTCGTCGATGCTGGGAGACCCCAGGGGTGGAGCCTCCGGAGGATTCTGAAAGAGAGGCCGACGGTGTGCGCGGCCGCTTCTCCTTCCTCGCCCGTTCCAACGGGGAAGGAGAGGGCCGCTGAGACCGTCGGTCGTCGCGCCGTGGTCGCCCCTCCTCCTCTCCGTGGGAGCGCTGTTGAGAGCGCTCGCATGGAGGCGACAGGGGTCGGCGCGGCCGTCGGCGGCTGCTCCTGGAAGGCATGGGTCGGGCCGCCGGTTGTTGCTGGAGGCTTTTGACTGCGTCGGTCAGTACGGTCATCTGCCGTACGATGGCCGCAATCTGGGCCTCCGTGGTCACTGCAGGGCGCGGAGAGCTAGGCTCCACCGCCGGTGGGGGCGGGGAGGCTTCTTCCCGGCGGGAAGAGCGCCTTGCCGACCCAGTGATTCTCGATCGTTGAGCTCTTGTCTTTGTCATGCTGTCCCCTACCTGGCGCGCCAATCTGTTGCGGCCAATCGCCTCGTCGCCCGATCGTCGGGAAGCGTGCACCTGCAAAAGGAAGTCCGCACTGACCGGAGGTGGCTCCGGCGGGGACCCTCCGACGGTCAAGTCAGAGAGGTGACTGGGCAACAGTGAAATGCAGACAGAGAGCTCTGGGAAAGAGAGAGAGAGGGAGAGAGGAGCGAGCCTGCGTATGTGGGAGAGACGGGCGGATCGACCCTTTGCACTGTTGCCTTCCCCGGTATATATAGTGGAGCACGGTATGGCGCCGTCATTAATGGCGCGGACAAGTGAGGAACTGTCAACTCACTGTAGACTGTCAGAGCCGCCGTGAAAATGTCATGTCGCCGTGTAGCCGTCTAATCACCAGGGTTGACCCGGCTCTCGGCGGGACAATGCCCCTAGGTAACTGTGCCGCATGTCCGTGTCAGAGCTGACAACGTCTGGCGGCCGTACGGTGGTTGGTGGAGTCGGCCGACCCAAGGTCGGTGGCCAGCAGAGTGGCGTCGGACTCCTCCGTCGGTCGGCGAGCTTCGTGTGGGTCGGCTACCGGACCTCTGGATTTAGTCGGTCAGAAATGGACCGTGGAATGGCCGCAGTTAGCCGCTGATGGCGTCCGTCGGCCTGTCGCCCGACCTACGATCGGCCAGTCAGAGTCGTCCGTCGGGCCGTTGGCTAGTCGGTCGGGCTGCCAGCCGGTCGGGTCCTCCGGTGGTCGG
Source organism: Elaeis guineensis (assembly GCF_000442705.2). Classification (NCBI taxonomy): domain Eukaryota; kingdom Viridiplantae; phylum Streptophyta; class Magnoliopsida; order Arecales; family Arecaceae; genus Elaeis; species Elaeis guineensis. The sequence goes on along the minus strand of NC_025997.2, from coordinate 3,546,272 downwards.
TCGGTCGGTCGGGCCGCCAGCCGGTCGGGCCCTCCGATGGTCGGTCGGTCGGTCGGACCGCCAGCCGGTCGGGCCCTCCGATGGTCGGTCGGTCGGTCGGTGGGTATCCCCCAACAATGTTCATCTTTCCGGAGGTTCTAAATTATAGTAAATTGTCTGCAGTCGTCTTTACTCACATGGATCTGCTTTCTTTTTTTTAAGATTGAACATATGGATCTAATGTGGAATTATTCACAACGTGTTTGCTTATCCTTTCCCTTTCATCAACTTTTACAGGATTGAGCTTTCACCTAGTTTGTTTGCTTCCGTTACAGTCTAATAACAACTGCTATCTTCTTACGATTGGAGCAATGTTTTAGATACAGCTCATGGCAACAGCCAAATCTGCAGCCACTGCCATGTCGGACTTGCGTGTCAGTGATGCTAGAGCTTTTCTAAAATAGATGAACATTTTAGATCCAGGCTGGATTTTGCTCTATTTTTTCTTTTGATATATATATATATATATATAGTATGAAGGAAAAAAAATTCCCATCCCGCTTTCCTTCACCAGAAAGGGAAAGCATTAACTGTTATTGTTTTTAGTTCACTCACACAAAAACACATAATCAATAAATTTGTGACTCTGTTTAATGTTATTATCTTCTTTTTTCTCTGAAAATGGTATTACTATCTTATTATCGTGTTGTTTCTTATGCTCTGCTGTTTGGTAGCCCACCCACAGCAGGTTGATCTATTGAATGTACTTTAAGGTTCAGGCATATTTAACCAACAAAATGACCATAGATGAGAGCTGAAGTGCGTCGACTCCAGATTGTCAGACTTTAGAATTGGTGATGAATGGCCAGCGAGATTGTTCAAAACTCCAAGGAATAGTTGGATTGATTTTGTCTTCAGAATTAGATCCATCTTTTGCATCATTGTTGAAATACATCATACCATTTTAGCCCTGATTTTTCTACTTCTACTAACATTAAGTAAATGGACTACAAGTCAGGGATTAACAAGTCTCCCTTTTCCTACCTCATGCGAACTGATCCATGAATGCCAAGTGTAGTGTGGAAAGCACTCCTGCATGATGAAGACATAACACAACGACACTTTGACCATCAGTTTCAGATGAGTCAAGCGTTTACTTTAGAGAGAAATAGAGACAGCAATAGGTTGTAATGTAATCTAGAAACAGGAAGAGCAAATCAATGGACCAAGATTCGACCGGCGTTCTTGCAGTTTAATTTTTCTTTTCTGGCAATACATTTACAGGAAAAGATCAAACAAGTCAAAGATACGCACTCGCTCGCATTTTGTGTGCTTTGAGGAAATATTTCCTAGGATTAAAGAAATGAAAGCCCATGATCAACTTGCAGTAAAGTATTCTTGAGCTTGGAATGGCCACCCCAATAGAATCCAGACCTCTATACTAGTTTACTCAGTAGACATTTTATTACCACACATGTTGATTGTACAATGAAGTTTCGCTTGCTGCTTATAGAAGACAAAAGCTATTTGCCTTTGACATTCACCTCCTACTCCGACAACCAACTATTAAACAACTGTTATACTTGGTGATGTATCTATAAAGAAAGAGGGAGACCATGGGATATAAAAACTCTGTTTTATGTCACAGCCATAGCTCCTTCACTCCCCTGGCACGACTTATTCGGCACCAACAAAGCTAGAATCCAAAATTTCAAAGTTGGCAATCCAATCATTATCCATTAATAACAGTAGCAGTTTGTATTATTTGGCAAGCATTCTTTTGGTTCAGAGATGCGTATACTCCAGTCAAATTGTTCTTATCATATTATGCTTAACTTCAAATCCAGCCGTCTTAATTTTCTTCTCACCAAACTTTACGAAACAAAGTGTAAGATCAATTTGTTTTATTTTCGTCCAAATTGTTATTCCTGGTTTTATGTGCATTTACTGCTTATTTGGATCCTCATTGTACCGAAAATCTATGAACTTGAAGAGCTGTGAATTGTGAAAAGTTGCAAATGGATTTTCTGAATGAGGTGTAGTTTTTGGAATTGGTCATGTAATTGGTTTCATGGACTTTTTTCTTAATCTTTGGTGGTTTTCAAGTCATAACTAAAAAAAAGTAATTTATACCTAATTGCCTATGAAAACTGATGTGCTAACCATAAATGGTAGAATATGAAGCTTACAATCGCTCTAAAAAAGAATCTGAAGATTTATTACCAAAAAAACAAAAAGAATCTGAAGATTACACATTAAACGGGTTAGGTTGGCTCGCTAATTAATTTCTTAGTGATCTCCTGATGTGGGACTAATTGAATAAAGTTAGAAAAGCTTCAGTCAATACGAAAATACCTGCCCTGCAGCCCAAATTCTTTAACCTCGTCTCACCAGTCCAATCGAATGACCGCGCCTGCCGCTGGAGACTTGTCTCCCAGACCCCGAGAGAGACGCTCGAGATGAGGTTGGGTTTTTGCTGATTTCTATGCGATTTGAGACTTGGAAAAGAAAACGGTCAACTGATTTCGTAGGACAGAAGGGACAAGTAGCTAAACCCAAGGTGGAAGCGCCACAGCTCTCCCTCTTCTCAATTATAAATCATAAACCTCTTCAAAGTCAAGGGAGATTGAAAGAGATATCAAACGGAAGCTCTTTTAACTCGAGCAAGCTTTCCCTCTCTGTCGTTACTAGTATTTAAGGCATCTCCCTCACCATTTTTCCAATGCTAATTTCTTCCCTTAGTTTGCTATTTCCATACAACTCACCATCAAATCCCGTTTCTTTCTCGCTTTCCTTTCTCTGCATTTGATGCCTTGTAACTGCTAAATTCCCACAAAAAGAGAAAACTTGGAGACGCTGCAGGCTAGCAGCATTTTAAGTTTCAGGCAAAGGTCAAGAAATAAGAAGCCCCGGAGGCGTCGAAAGCCCACTGGCTTCTTCTGAACTCACGCTTCAGTTCTTCCAAAGCCCACGGCCAGAGGTAGCAGCTTTTCCTCCTCTTCCCTTCTTCTCTTCCTCATCCACTATTCATTCAAACCATATACATATTTGAGAGAAAATATTGATTCAAACAAATAAATGTGTTTAAGGTTTCTTTATTTTTCTGGTTTTCTCCATGCCCAAGCAAAACATGTACGGGTTATGTGATGTTTCTCGGTCAGCTTCCCTCAAATCTCTGTCGAATTATCATTTTTTTTTTTATTGGAAGTTTTTTTTTTTTTTTTGGTGGGTTAAAAACGCACTATGGATGTCGACGGGCAGAAATCTAATTGCTTGCGTCCTTCAAAATTTGGATTCTTATTTTTCTGATTGAAAAAAAAAAAAAAATGGATGGCAGGAGTCCTCTGGGGAAAAACGTAGCATGCGCCCGCTGGGAGAGCCGGAAGTGGATTCCTGGTGGCTGGTTTCTGCTGCTCCGCCGGATTACAATCTCCCTCCGTTTCTCCACCTTCCGTGGGAATTTCGGGTTTCGAGAATGTGGAACGACGGCGTCTTCCCGTCTCTCTCTCCTCCTTCCAACACCAGCTTCGGTAACTTAATCAAAATAATGATAATAATAATAATGCTGGTCATGGTACCAATAATAATAGTTAAAGAAACACTTCAATTTTAAGTAGTATAGAATATTGCTAGAGATGGAACCTTCTTAACAGACGAACTCCATCGTTTGTTGCAGCGGGGAACAGCGAATCTCGGATTCAGAGTTCCAACACCTTCGCAGAGCTCGAGAGACAGTAAGTCTCCGTCTTCCCAACGTTTCCCATGTTATAATTCTATTTTTATATATAAATATGTATATAATTCCATTTGAAGGACATTTTTGGTGATTTGGTCGCTACATTGTTCATCGTGTAACAGCTATAATGTGGATATCTTCACCACTCCTCAGGACTCCGACTGTTTCCATCTCGGGAGTTTTCCCCCACCTCTCTCACCGCCACTGGCCTCTCCGCAACTCCATTAAATTCCACTCCAGGTTTTTCGAATCTGAAACGATTCCAGTTTAGTCGTTCACAACGTTTTATATATCTTAGTTTAGTAGCTCATCGAGCTAATGTATTTGTTGGTGTGGTTTTAAATGGAGCAGGAGATGGTGATGTTTTGACGGCTATTGCTGCCACCAACCTGAGACCATCCGCAATGACTCTAATTCAACCTAATGTTAGTTTCATGGCCATTGAAGTCTTTCTGCCAAAAAACTTACGTCATCTATTTGATATCTTGCTCAACTAAGTGTTTTGTTATAGAGTGTGGTGGGATGTAATAAACGGATGGCATCCAGTGATTCTATCAGCAAGAGAACAACTAGTAGACAAGCATCAAAGAGGCTGAAGACGGCGGAGAAGCTGCATCAACCGCCATGTAATGAATCAGAATCAACCCATCCACAGCTGATGAAAGTAGGTGGATTGCCATCATTTGTTTGAGTTCTAATCACCAGAATGGAGCAGGCTTTCAGTGATTTGTGTTTAATGTTGGCAGGCGCCAGTGAGGAGGAGCCAGAAGCTAGGGGATAAAATTACAGCTCTACAGCAGCTAGTTTCTCCATTTGGGAAGGTAATAGCATTGTGTTGTTTGATTTTATAGGTTAGAAAAAAGGGTGCGAGTTGGCTTCTTATGTGCATTAATTACAGACTGATACAGCATCAGTACTTCATGAGGCCACTATTTGCATTAAATTGCTCCATGAGCAGATCCAGGTACATCTGCTTGTCATAACTCTCCTGCTTTTTTTTTTTTTTTCGCAAAAAAAATGTTCATGCACAATTACAACTTAGTTTAGTTTCCTTTATGTTTTCTTAGGATACGTTTTTTAAAATTTTGTAGGTGCTGACTGCTCCTTACTTCGGAATCAAATCTTCACCTCACTTGCCGGTACATTTGTGTTCTTTCATTCATATAATCTTTTGTTGCATAATCACTGGAAAAAAAAAAGAATCTTGTTTCATCTACTTTTGTTTAACTCATAGAAACTTGTTTGATCTACTGTTACATGAGTTGCTTAGCAACGTTGCTTTGCTTGACGAGACTGGTCAGACTCCTAAATACCTCTATCCCTGAAATCTAATTCTTTGATTTCAGATCTCTGTTACAACCTCCTAGTAGGGGTGTAACTAGTGCCTAAAAATTTGATAATTTGACCCGATTATTGTATAATAATGGGGAATTGATCTAACCTAGGGTTTGATGATGTTATCCAATCAAATTCAGATTCCAAATATAAGATCTGTTTTTCTTATTGTTTCAGATAATAATACAGGTATATTCAAACTTGAAAACCCGATAACCCGGATTCTAGTTGATTGCCTTTTTAGTTCCTCAATCTTATTTGTTATATATTTTAATTCCACATTCCACGAATCAAATCAAACATAAATGGACCATTAAATCTGTTTCCTAGGATTCTAGAGTGATTGGATTTTTTTTTTTTTTTTCCTCCAAAGACTTATTTACCTTGTATATCATACTCCTTTGGCACCACAACCTGCTTTTGGAAAGTGTTTCCTCTTGATTAATTTTTCCACCAGCCCACCCACACCAAGTTTCTTACAACAATGTCTTTTCTCTTTTAAAGCTAAGAAGAAATTTTGTTCTCATTTAAAAGATCAAGTCAAAATGACATTTTAAAGACTTATTTGACATTTGTTAATTCTTATCATGTTATTTTCAGAAATTAGTCAACATTTTGCTACTTTAGTGGGCCAGTTTTGTGCACTTTCGTTTATTATTGGTGCAAACGTTCACTAGGCCTTCATAGCTTTATAACTGCGTATCAGTTATTATGTTTGTTGTTTTTTTCCTTTTTTACAGGTCATAACTTCTAATAAGGCAGTAGGAGAACAAAAATAAAAGAGTAATTAATAACAGAAGAATATACAATCATGTATCAAATCGAACCGAAAAAATTGAGCACAAACTCAAATCCAACTATTAATCGGGTTTCAGTTCAAGTTTCGAGTGTACTTTTTTATGGATCCGAATCTGAATCCAATTCAATTTTCTTTATCGAGTTTGCATGGGGATCCGATCCAAATCCTACCTGTTTACTTCTCGTGGATCCAATCAGACTTGTAAGATGGCATCATTGGATGTGTTATATGATATATCTGTTTAACTCTTTGCTACATAAATGTTGTATCAGGGCCATGGAGGAGAGGAAGCCAGCTTGCAAAGCAAAGGATTGTGTTTGGCTCCCATCTCATCAACCATCGTTAGTCTCATAAATCAACCAGCAAGCACTTCCCATAGCCCCAAGAGAACCACCATGGCAACCAGTGCATGTTTTTATTGACGATCTCAGGATGGTCGTCAGTTGGAGCCGCTTTGGTTCTCGCGGCATGTTCCAATTTTACGCTACACACGGTGAAGGTGTCAAGCGTTTTAGGTGATCAAAGAATTAAAACACAAGTTAGTTTGGATGGAATGAGATGATGAGCTGCTTCTCAAATTATGTAGCTATTAAACTGTGCTTTTGTTCATGGGGGCTACTTGAAATGCGATGGTGGTTGGTAGGTAGTTGGTGCTAATGTTTAATTTTCTTTGGAAGGAGACTATGCTTTTCTTTGGCCTAACTACCTAGGCTATTTCCTCCTTCAGTGCATCCAAATTAGACAAGTGGGGGCTTACTCTACTTCCCCCATTTTGTTTAATTTGAGGATTTGATCATTGAAAACCTCGTCGTCTAACAGCCTTTATTATATTTCTATTGTCAGAGGCCAAGCCGGCTACTTCTCATAAGATACCGTGGGTTTGAGTGGGCTTGGGTGACAGCTGAACTTACAATGAACTTTATTTAGCCATTGCTGTATGAAGGAGATGATAGCAACTGAGCAGCCTGAGAAACTTCAGCGCCTTTATTTTGGTTGGTGGCGTCATCTATATGAACTGCTATCTACATATTTATTCTTGAATTGCTTCCAAACAATCAACGAAAAAATAACAAAAAAAAAAAAATCCATGAATGATTAAATAAATTTCCACTAGTTCATGTATCAAGAATGACTTAACGAATCATTTGACAAAGGGAGAAATGAAGTGTTTTTTTTTTTTTTTTGCCCTCTTCCATAGCTTAGGCTGCATTTGGATGGAGAATAAGTAGGGGATGACCCCTTTTTCCTTCTCTTATCGTACCAAATGGTCTTTTCATCTAGCAGGATAGCCTTCTAAGTTCTAATATTGCATGAGTGGTATTCATATCACTTGGGAATAATCCTATCTATGGGGAGGGGTGCAATAGACTTTTGTCCTTACAAATCATGAGTCAATTACCATGTAAGCCCTATTATTCTATCCACTCTTTAAGTACACAAAATGGAAGGTAATTTTGTCTTTGCAAAAAAGGATAAATTATTATCAAATCCAAAGTGCATGCACTCTATTTTCTCCCCTTTACCTCTTCGCTAATCTCTCCACTGGAACATCAAGTGATACCTGTTCAAGGGAATAAGCCAATTCCTTCTATGATACCCGATAATTTTTCTTATTCCATCCAAATTTATTCCACAGCCAAATGTTACTTGTAAAGAATATTGCCAAGACGGTCATGGAGCACGGATAGCTTTGAAGATTGATACATATCTTAGAAATTTGGGCTTCATCTGGGCTAGTTGGAGTAAGCTTTAACTTTGTAGGTCCTCCCTCGTCGTAGGGTTGGAATCGGATCGGGTTGGGCCGGGCCACAATTCTATCCGAGCCCGGCTTAAATTTTTTGTTGGGCTTTTGGCCAGGCTTAAGTCAGAATTTATTTAAACATATATGGTTCGAATCCTGTCTGAGCCCAAGCCCGGATCCGATCCAACTTGATTGGACCGGCCCACATCTAAGCATGAATCAGGCCCGGCCTACGTCTAGGCCCGAATGAGCCTATTGTTCAAGCCCGAATTAGGCCTTCGTCCAAGCCCGAATCTGACAGAAGTCTGAAGAGGTGTTGAGGCGATGGGCTTAGTTGACAGCCACTCAGGGCTCTTAACTGGGAAAGAAGAGATTTTTCAATCAGATTTTGCGGAGAAATGGAGAGAGGAGGGAGGGCTGCTGAGAATTTTTGTAAGGAAGGTATGCGGAGTTAACGCATGAATGCACGGTCGCTTCATCGATTTTTTTTTTTTGAAAAAAAAATTCTGGATTAAGAGTCGGATTGGAATTGAGCCTTTAATCGGATACAATTTTGAGCTCGAGCTCGATCCGAAACTAAAATGAATCTTATTTTATTGTTCTGAATTTGATTTGAATGATTTCAGATCAAATTCGAAGTCTGATCTGGAATCGATCCGATGGGCTTCGGATCGATCCGCGCCCACTTTCAGCCCAGTCGCAGGCCTAATTCTTAATGGGTTTGGGTCCCAAAGGAACCCGCGGCATAATTTAGTTCTTCACGTGTCGGACTCTGACAGGGTCGCACCACCGTGTCTCGTCAAATCAATGGTTGCGGGCGGCTGGACCAACGCTCGTTAAAATAGAACATCGTCGCCGTTTATTTTCACTCGCGCTGTATCCTACCCAACGGCCAGATGATATGCCAACTCACCTATCCGAACCGAATACCCATCCGCGAATCATCATTCCCCGCCCTTCCTATATTACCTACCAGCTTTCCGCTCTTTCGCTCGCCCGCACTTCCCTTCGTCGATCTTGCATCTCGTTCTGCGCTCGCCCTTGACCTCAGTTCTCTTGATAGCGATTCCGATGGCGCCCAAGGCTGAGAAGAAGCCGGCGGAGAAGAAGCCTGCCGCCGAGAAGTCGGCGGAGGACAAAGAGAAGAAGACGGTGGGCGAGAAAGCCCCTGCCGAGAAGAAACCCAAGGGCGAGAAGCGCCTTCCATCCAAAGAGGGGGCCGCCGGCGACAAGAAAAGGAAGAAGAAGGCGAAGAAGAGCAGCGAGACGTACAAGATCTACATCTTCAAGGTGTTGAAGCAGGTCCATCCGGACATCGGCATCTCCAGCAAGGCCATGGGCATCATGAACTCCTTCATCAACGACATCTTTGAGAAGCTCGCCCAGGAGGCGTCCCGCTTGGCCCGCTACAACAAGAAGCCGACCATCACCTCCCGGGAGATCCAGACCTCCGTTCGCCTCGTCCTCCCTGGCGAGCTAGCTAAGCACGCCGTCTCGGAGGGTACCAAGGCCGTCACTAAGTTCACCAGTTCTTGAATGTTGAAATCAGGGATGGTTGGGGGTGGTGATACGATGTAACTTTTAGGGTTTTGATGCATTGCTGTTAGGGTTCTGCGTGATGACTTGTCAATTAGGCTTCTTGTAAATTGCTTTGCTTAATATCAGATGATGGTTTCTCGGTATTTCACTTGCACCGTGTTGCAGGAACACTTTAAATCGACCTGACATGATCTGATGTGTGGATGGCTTTTGATTTAAACTTCGGATGGTGTTGATCTGAGCGTTGTGTGTTATGTTGTTCTTCAGGACCACTCCGTTCAATATCTGGTTTATTTTATCCTAGGTCAGCTTTGATCCTCTAGGGTTTCGATCAGAGGCGGGAGGGAGGATGGAGACTAGTATGTTGGCGAGGAGAATGAGCTATGCCTCTCGACCAAAGTCGCTGCTCCTTGGAAGGAATTCAGTATGGAGGTATTTTTCACCTGTGACATTTCTTGATTCTTTTCCATCCCCTTCGATCTCTTTTCCCTCAACTTAGTATCGATTGGTTTTGCTGGTTTTCATTTAAATGCCTGCAAAAGCTTCTTGATGTGCTTCTTTTAAGGTTCTTTGTTTTTTTTTTTTTTTTTTAATGAAAATTGGATGATGTGCACACAACTAATTTAATGTGGTTTTAAAGGAAACTAGTTTTGATGAAGATTTCCTCAACTGTTTATACTATACATTCTTTGTTTGATTTATTTTTCTCAGGGAAAGATCTGATCAAGTTGGAATGCAATTGCTGTGGGTTTGTAGGATTGTCATATTATACTATGGGTGAAGAATTTTGAGAAGCCTTTTTGCCATTTAGCAATGTCAAGGAAGGTATCGTTTTCTAGCTGGATTTATGAATTTATTTAGTTGGTTTTTGTGCACTCCTGGAATCATCTTTTATTAATAGGATTGCTTTTTGCATCAATGTTTTAAATATCGCCAAAATGGGATGCCAAGAATGGTACTATAACACTCCAGCAGGTTTTTCATTTTTGGCACTGGGGCACAGTGTGTAGATGGTAAGGGTCATGTACCATATGCTGGTACTTCTGGCAAAAAACCGGTATGTGATCCAATACTGATATTTGAAACCATATTTTGTATTATAATTTTGCCATATTTGAATTGTTTTTGAAAATTTAAGGTGAACATTTGATGAAGTTTCAATTTGTGGTACCTAAAACTTGCTATCTGGTTTATGTGGGCTTTTTTTTTTTCCTTGCATAAATAGTAAATATTGTTAGCTTTGATCTTTTTAGCATCTCTCTCTCTCTAACCATTTGGATTGTGACTCGTGATCATAAAGTTTAGCATAATCATTCGATTTTGGCTTTTATTTGTGTTATTGCACCTGCGGCATATTAGAAATGTAAGATCCCAAAGGCCGCAGGGTATTCTTTGTGACTTATGAATATGAAGCTGAAGCACAAAAGGCAATAAAGGCTATAGATAGCAGGGTATGAGTTTTTTCATGAATTTCATATTCTCAAAGGGCTTTATGATGTTGATATCATAACAGGTGACATTTCAGAAAGAACAAAAGGTTATGGGTGCGTTTGGTGTTGCCTAAAAAAGTGCTTTTGTGATTTTGAAGGCAAAACACCACTTTCCAATAAAAATTAGTGTTTGGTTACATCATCTAAAAGGTATTTCTACAAGAAGATTAGGTCAAAAGAAACGCTGTAGATGGGTTCTAATTCTCTTTCCCTAAAGTAGAAGCAACACCAAGTATACCCTATGAGTAGTGTGGTAATGCTTTGAAGATAGGTAGATATCATGATAATAGATTTTTTTTTATAAAAAAAAAATCTTCTGAATTGACATATCTCAATTTATTGAAGCAATAGAAAAGATGATGTATCCATTCAAAAATGGAAAAAAATGTACACCAAACTGAACCAAGAGAAGGAAAAAGGATATAGTATCTGGAACTAGTGAATTTGGTGATGGCCTTGGTGCTCTCAAAGATAACGTGCTCGGCAAGTTCACTAGGGTGGACAAGGTGGATGGATTTTTTTAGTATGCTTAAGCTTTAGGTCGATGGATTTATTTGAACAAAACGAGTGTATGGTATTTTAAATAATTATAATGCATGGGTGTTTTAGTGTCTAGTTCTTTTAAGGATTTTGTGTAGTCTGCCTAACAACACCTTGAATATACTCCATCCATCAGTTACAAATCAGAATTTTTTTTTGCTTTATTATTTGCTGGGAGATGAGAAATTTTTGTATGACATGCTTTAAGATGTTTATTTGTGTATAATGCATCATGTTTAACTATGTATGTGGATGATGGTAAATAGACGTCAAGCTTTGCTAGCTTGTGAACATGTTACTATCTGCATTTTTCCCCTTTTTTTTTTTTTTGCTTCAATTTTCATTGTCCTTGTTTGGCAACTTCAGAATGCTACATTAATCCTTGCATTCTAATATCATGTCAGGCTGTGTCATCTTCTTCTAATAGTGTTGCCTTAACTTGTTTCACCTGGTTAGACTGCAACTCTACATCTAGAATACATAGGGATTCTGCATGTGTGTTGGGGTGCATTTGGTTCAGAATAAGAAAAAGTGCAAGAGGATAGGAATAGGAGATTTGTGTCTCACAATTCCATTCAAGTTCTAGTGTCATCATTGCCTTTGCTACTTTCTGGAGACTTTTTAGTTGTAAGGGAGACCTGGACAATTGCTACTTTGTTGAATGAGCTTACACCAAATGATAGGAATTCAATTCAGCTTGGTCGTAGAACGCTTTACCTGGATATGATAAGGTTTGTTGGTTGAAATTAAGGAATTCATATATGCTAGCATTCTTCGTCTTGGTTTGAGAAAATTGGGCATGATATCAAAGATTCATTATCAGCTATTTATGTTCCCTTTTCTGTATGTTGTTTCATCTGTCGTGACTTCAATGCTCAGCTGCGTACGGGATGCCTTGTCTTCCTACTAGGAACATGAGTCATTAAGTTATACGGAGAAGTGAATAGACCTTTCATAATTGTAATCATTTCCATGTGCCCAAGCAGTTCTTTTGTTGTGGCTTTAGCTTTTTGTGCCTTCTGTTAGAGTACAAATATCCATAGCCTTTGCTCCTTTGTGCACTATTTTGTGTATGCTGGCTGGAGTTCATGCGCTGCATATGCTTCTTAAGTGGTTGGGTGCACAGTGCTGCACTCAAGCGTTAATACCCTTCGTGGGCATTTGTGGTTTCATTTGTTTTCATTGTAAATTGCAAATAATACTAGCGGTCTTTTGGAGAAATTTTGAAGTGTTAGGTATGATTTAGACATGGAGAGTTATAGTTATATGGTTTCTATAGCATCAGAACTGTGATCACTAACCATTTTTGTACGTCCAGATAGAAGTAATTTATATCATTGGTACTGCTTTTACCTGAAACCTTGGTCTTTGGGTAGATTGTAGCATATGGTTTGCAAAGGAAATGATCTAAACTTTGAGTTGTTTTGTGTGCATTCAACCTTGTCTTTTGGGCTTTTAACTATAATATTTCCGAAGGCACGTGACTTATATTTTTCAGGAAGTTGAGAAGTAGATGCAAAATGATAGTAGCTCTGTTTAGGCTGGGCAGCATTTCAACTGCTAGCACCATCGAATTCGGATCAGCAAGATTCAGCTTACTGGGAAAATCAGTCATTACAAGTGCTCTACAATCAGTTGCAGTCAAAATTACAACATTTTGAATTGATTAATGCTCCATTGTATATATTGCTTTTCTTACTACCCAACTTCCTTACAGCCTGAAGATTGATCAGAGTTGGCAAATATGTTCTTTGGGATGCTTGCTGAAAAATTGGAGGTGTCGACCTCATGGCACTACCTCCAACGGGGATAAGTGGCTTCATGGCCATGTGTTGGTGGATTCATGCCTCTGAAGCATTATAGGCATTTTGATAGATGATTACTCATCCTAGAATAAGCCTTATTATGGTTGAGTACACTTGATGATTTGCATACCATCTCCATTGATGATATTGCAAACTTTTGCCTTCATGCTTACAATAGTTTTTGGGCTTATGTTTTCTTTGATTTTGTTTACGATTCTGAACTTTCGTGATTTTAACGGAGTTTTGGGACCCGTGTAGAGGGTGAGAGAATTTTGTTCTTCCACGTTCTTTCAACATTGTCATCGTTACATTTCTCTGCGCTACATCTGTTGATTATGTGCACCATCGTTTTTGCTTCATATTTTCATTTTTATTTTGGGTAATCGTTTATGATTTGTGCATGATCATCTCATACCGCGGCTTGTCGGGTGTACTAGTTGTGAAATAGATTTTTATTTGTTTTACTTTCAAGCTTCTCGTACTCAAATTTCCATTGGTCTTGCCGCAAAACCAGCACGTGTCATCAAGAAATAAATTATGGAAACCGGACGATTTATGACCTTACGGAAGGATCCAATGCAGTTCATGGATGGGCGTGGGCCTATGACAATCAGGAGATTCTACGCGGCACAATGCCTTCTCGAATGATTTTCAGGTTTGTTCCACCGGTGCCGCGCCAATGATCTACAAATTCTTATGCGAGGGAAGTACGTATTAAATAAGTTTTATCTTCTAAGGAAAAGAGCAAATAAAACTGTCTTTACATTATAGGCCTGTAAGAGATATCTAACCTAAATTATGAGTGACTAGTGCACTTTAATGCGGTTAGAACAAAGCATGAGGCCTATGCTGTGGTATTTAGTTGGTACATTGACTTCGTTTCTTGTATCATAATGTCCGGCACTCTGGGAGCCTATGTTCAAGAGTGTAAAAAGGAATTCTTGTTGAATAAGAAGAAGATATCTCCGTAGAATAGAAGTGGAATTGCCATCAATCTGGTTTCTGTGCCGCAAATTATCATGGTGAAAGAAGATCAATTCTTAGAATTAAAATGTACATGCAGGTTCATTTTTTCTTTTTTTTCCCAAGGAAGCACATATGATGTGTTTAAAAAATATAGTATTTATAGGACTGAAGCCACACGCACGCACACAGATCTATATATATATATATACTGTGTGTTTATTATCCAAGTTAGCCAAGTAATTTTTGTGACGTCGAAACTAGAATAACATATAAAATAATACACCTATGTGGCGCTCTGTTGGCATGCTAGATTGCTGTTCAATTGATGCAGAAAAAATAAAAACGAAAAAAAAAATATTCTGTACTTCCTCGTTATAGTTTTTTTTTTTGTTTTTTTGGTAAAGGGCATCGTTCTTGATTCAGTAAGTAAAAACTCGCAACCACAAATACGTAAGTGTTGTTCCATATACTAAGATACAATAGCAGTTCAAGCATGCAATTAATTTAGATACATAACATAGATGGTCCACAAGCAGTGCTTCCTCTTCGTAGTTCGGTGTGTGTCCGTGTGCAACATTCGTTGTTGGCAGTGTAGAAGACCACCGTCGCCGGTGAAGGCAACCGCGCCATCTTCTCCCTTAAACCTCGCCATCCAGTACGCCTACACTGACGTCGGGGTCACCAATCACGCCGCACCGTCCGCCTTGCCCTCCTAATGCCTTCCCTTTGGTGACCTCACCCCGACAACTTCGCCCACATTGAACTCCCTAAAGTCCCGCCAAGACCCGGACCCCAAAACCGACCACAGCGCCTGAGCTCAGTGGAGCTGGATGAAATGGCCAGATGGAGAGGAAACGATAGGGAATGGACCCTGTTTTTGTTCTTTTCATTATTATTATTATTTTTATTTTTATAGCTTAGAATATGCACACCCCCTGTCCACCTTCCTCGGTGCAACACATGCCAACAGGAGGCTTCAACCGTCAATGGCTTGTTAGACGACAAGTTATGATTTCTAAACCGAGGATGGAAAGTCGGTAAACTCTCGTGTCACAAGGGACCTGCGATCGATTCTTATCTTGCCCCAATATCATCCAGGCATCTACGCATCCTGGTTCTAAAAAAAAAATAAAAAGATACCAATAATTTTTCTTTAATTTACAAGGTTATTTATCGATAATTTATACTAAAATACATTTATAAAATTTAAAATAAATGAATTTTGTAAAAATACTTATTTAATAACCTTCTAAAAATCTGCTGTTTCAAGACTAGCAAGTCATTAAAAATACAAAGTAAATTTTAAGAAAAATAGGCCCTCATGTTTTCCATAAAACATCTTTCATAGAATCATGTTTCATATATCTATTTCAGAAAAAAACTCACAGAAAAAAAACTACCCCACCGAGTAATTACTTAAATGAGATTTATTCTTCATTTGGATTTAAGAGAGACCGAATATGTTCATGGGGACTGGACTGCAATTATTACTCAAGAAGTTTAGTTTCCACGAGGCCTTGGTCCACCTTTTGATGCATTTAGGTACCCATCCTCAGCTGGAACTCTTTCATCTATCTTGGATCTAACTTTGAAAGGCATTGTCCACTAGTTTGTTACCTTGAAACTTGAATATCATCTTTATTGCTTGATAATATTCTTTCCAACTTCTCGTTGGCTTAGATTTTTGAAGCTGCATAAGAGATCGCCTGTTTCAAAATGACTTCTAGAGTTGTCATCCGAAAAAAGAACGTGAAAATTTTAAAATAGAAGTTGCCATCCATTTCATCAAAAACAATTTTATTGAAACAGCATAGGCCGTTTGGCAGGGATAATCTGATATAGGAAAATGATTCCCATATTAGATTACTATGTTTAGTATGAAAAAAAATAATAAAAAATTTGATGAATCCATGTTTATTTTTTTAAAAAATAAATAAATAAATACCATAAAAAGATTGATATTTGATAAATTTTTGAGTGACGATAATTCATACTTGACAAAAATACTTCCAATAAAGCTGCATATGCAATTATTGAATTTGTTCTAATATCTTTCCAAATTCATTCAATAAAAAATTTGAGTAAAAAAATTAAAATAAAAATAATATTATATAAAAAACTATATGATAATAGTCGTTATATAAAAACTAATTAGGGATGACAATGCTGTCCTAATATTAAAAAATTATTTTATATTCAAAAGTATATTTTAAATTTGATCATATTCTTATGTAGATTTATCTCAAACCAAACGTAATAATCTTTTTTCAATGCCATTTTCTGGAGTAATTTTTCCACAAACATTATAAAAGATATTTTCCTCCGCAATCATGTTTCCAGATAAATGATTCCTAAAAATTATCAGATTACCATGTAATTTGACATACCCCAACCAAACGGACCTTTAAACTAATGCATAAGAAGATGTCGGAACATAAACCTAAAGATGAGGATGATGCTTCTTCATAATGATCAATATGAGCTATACATAAAAATTTGGGAAGAATTCAGGGCCCTATATTTTGATTTTGCACTTCTTACTTGTATCAGAGGTAGTAGATCAGAATGCTATGGTGCCAGCCAGACAAAGCTTAGCTGGTTGGAGTTCCTGTGAGAGATCTAGGATTTCAACCTCAGTGGTGACATTCCTACCGTATTTCTAAGAGAGAACAGAATCTATGGTGATGTATCCAGGCTTCCTCAAAATTTGACCTTGTGACCAGCTTTCAAATATGAAGAACCAAATCCAAAACATAATCCTTTGATGCTAGTTTTGCTCTATATTTTAAGAATCTAAAAAACTCTTGCTGATTCATGCAGCAACTGAGGCCTTTAAGATGACCAGGCGCACTTAGTTTTTCTTCTTCTTCACACTTCAACAATGTCTTCAATGACTGGTAGCCTTTAGGCTAGATGCAACTATTACAATCCAAGCCAGAGATGGATCATTACAGCATGTCGTTAGCAAGATTAGTATTCAAACTAGTTTCTACTTCCCTGATTTCCAATGACCATGACAACAATATTATACAAGACATGCTAGCTTTGGCAGGCAACTGTTTGAAAGTGATATAGTGAGCTGTCTAGGGATAAATCTAATTTCATGAACACACTTCAAACTTTCACCCTGATAGATCACCTAGTTCAACAAGCTGATATGGCAGCTTCAGAAATATTTAACTAACAGAAAGACTTCAGAAGAAGCATAATGTTGACACAAAAGCTAAACTGCTCCATCAAAAAGATATGACAGGTAAACACAATCAATATAACGAATTAATAGGAGGAAGACATGTAAAATCTTACTCACAATCGATAAATCTTGAAAGAAGCAGCTTTCATCCCTTTTTTGCATAATGCACACGGATATTTCTTCCATCCAGCAACTGAACAACATGTTAAAGTAGATATTGCGCTCATGACAATTTGACAAGCAAACTAGTGTAAACATGTAAAATGCAGTTTAAAACTTAATTCTTCTTGTCAGCATGTTCAAGATTTCGGGATTCAGAATACTGTGGATTCAAAATGAACACTGGAAGGATGAAAAAATGCATGTGGTCCATGATTGGACACTTTTTCATACCTGACCGTCCATCTTTTGCAGCGCATTGGTTGCTTCACTTTCCATACAAAATTGAACAAAGCCATATCCTTTTGACTTCCCAGTTATTCTATCACATATTACTTTAACTGTCACATACATACATGATTCATTCAATAGAGATCTATCAGATCATTAAAGAATGCAAAGAAAAACAAGTCTGGACAATGTATCAGAATACCTTCTACGATTTCACCATGCTGACAGAAAGCATCGTTTAATGCAGCTTCATTGGTATCATATGAAAGGCCTGTAGCTCAGCATACCACAACAACACCAAGACTTTACTTGAAGTACCAGCGTTTTGAACTTCTTATATATTTTAGGCACACTAGATCGAAGCCTGTGGAGAAAGGTTTAAGGATAATGTGCTACCTTTTTTATCTCATTAGTTTCTTTTTCTGTGTCTACATGAGTGAGCGGGTAGTTTCTATGTGTGTGCATGTGTCTGTGAATGGGCACGTGCACGTGCATGTGTGTGAGATTAAGCGTGTGCATGATGACCATAACAAATTGTTATTCAAGCCCTGGATTGATAAAAGAAAACAGAGTTGAAAGATTTCCTATATTACATGAAAAGTGCATTTTAAAACCTATGTAGCAGTCTAATTTGATAACTTACTTAAATTATTGTAGTTTAAGCAATTTCTTTTGCACCTTTTCTTCTTCTTTCCTATGTCATATATTGTTCCTCCCCCCTGCTTCCTAAGAACCACATTGAGTCCATGCTATGACCACCTTGTTTTGCAGCATGTTTGCATGAAAGCTAGGGTACCCCATAGAGGAAGATATAACATAACATAATCCATGCCCAATGCATGTGGTTTTAGTTTGACTTGACTGTGGTAATTTATACATCAAGAGAGATGTTTCTATATTAACAAATAATGTGTAGCAAGTTTAAAGAACAAAAGAATCTTTCTAATGCAATTACTAGTATATATAGCAATTTTATGTAGAAGCACTATCCTCAGACATCACAAAGTTTGGAAGTAATGCCTAAATAAAGGGGTAATTATTTATGTTCACCAGTCACCAAATGCCAGAGGACTTAATAAGGATTTGCTAGCATGCATCAGGACAGAAATCAAGCCCCTTTGCAAGATTCAACAAGCCAACAAACAGATCCATTTAATGTGTTTCTCATTTAAACACATCTATCAGAGACAAATCCAATTAATGAATATCCATTTCTGATCTACACATAGGAAGTGTGAAGCAAGATGATATATCACCCTCTGCAAATGAATCATTTAGAAAAATCCGGAAGGAAAGATGCATGAAGTGGAATGACTTACCCTGGACCTTGTCGTCGATTGGTCACCAAACACATGATGCAGACTGAGTCACCAATAAATATTATGTAGGTTAACAACATGGATGTGGTGGAAGCAAATACTGAGAATTCAATTTTAGGTTGTTTATTTATCTTGTACTTCTTGATTTATCAGACAGAAAATGAGAACGATTATAAAATAAGTCCCACATATGTATATATGCCCAGTTTATGGCTTCAGTTGATGAAACTCTATTATCACTAGGATCTTATTTGAGTGATAATAGGTGTTATCTTTGTGAGAAATTCCACATCTCTATTCTAATAATCCTCTTCTATTCCTCCCTTCTCTCTTCTGTTATTTTATTTGTCCTACTGCATTATCCCTCTCGTTTTTTCCTCTCTTCTCCTTTTTCATGCTAGTATTTGAACTTACACTTCCTGTTTATACTACAGCAATTTGACATCAAGCTATCTTGTTCATCATCATTCAACAATAGGAATAAATACTTATGGTAGATCAGATGAATTATATGTAGCAAATAATAACAACAAAAAGTTCCAAAAAAAAAAGGACCTCCAAGATCAATGGGATCAATGGGACCACAAAATGGATCAGGAAACAGTGAGTCTATTAAGCACTCGATGTAGCAAACAATTACAAAGTTAGAAAGAACATTGGGAATGAAACTCAGAGATAACATAAGAAAATAGAGAAACAACCGTGAAGAAAGACCTCCAAGATCAATGGGATCAACGAGACCACAAAATGGATAAGGAAACAATTAGTCTATTACGCACTCAATGTAGCAAGCCATTACAAAGTTGGAAAGAGCATTGGAGATAAAAGAATGAAGGTTCAAGTTTCATTTAAGAAAGCATTTTTCAGTGCCTGACCATCCCTGGACTCGAACATCATTCTGTGATGATTAGAGGTTCAGGCAAATTTGCATTCGAGGACTGTCCTGATATACTTTTCATGGAGTGAGATGATTTACAAATCTCTCTGCCTCAAGAGGTTCCCTTGTAGAATTTGCATTTGGGTGATCCAATCATACAATGGATGCCAACAAATTCAGACAGTCTGATACACAAACCCAGATTATAGATAATCAGATGGAGAAGGCTATGGAGATTTAGATTTTAAAGGTCAAGCAACATGCTACCTTAGGTGCAGCACATATATGTAGTTGTTTCTCTTCTACCCAGATTCCAAAGCATTTCACCCCACTTTTCCATGTTAATTTTACCTGTTCACGATCTTATTTCATGTGCATGGATCAAAATTAATAGCAAGGCCGTGAAGCAACATCAAAGAATAATATAATTCATGTGAAAAAAAAATCCTAAAAATTATCTCAATAGAAATACATATCAATTTGAACACTTTAAAAGGATGTCAAGAGGGTCAACCCCTACCTCCCACAAAAAGCTTAGTAGAAGCATCTCGAGCAAAGAACCTCCTTACAGGCAAAGCAACAGCTCGTTGGAACCCCTGACCTCTAGAACACCACATGCTTTCCATTCCCTTCTTCAGAATGAGAAATCCCCCAACTTAGGTCTCCCTGATCCAGTTAGTACCGCAGGCAGCGCCTTGCACATGATCATTGATTCATTTAGATCTTATCTGCCCAATCTCAAACATAAACGCATAATTGATCAAAAATATCTCGTAAAAAAAATTTGAAAAACCCATGAATGCTCTCCTTTTAATTTCCTATATCTCATCACCATAATCATTTCTTTACGATTCCTACTCTGGATCACCACGATCGATGCTTAGTAAAGTAAATCCTACTTGAAAATCTAATTTCTACGAAGTACTGCACATCTCAACTGCTAGTTGCAAAGTTAATTTCGTTGTTTATTTCTGGTCGATTGCTATAGATACCTATTTTTAAGGCAAACCGAGATTTCTAAAGCAACAATCCATCAACAATGTACTTAAGATCGAATACTTGCAGGCAATCACACGATTACAGCCTTTACTAGCTCTATAGGTCTAAATCTACCGAGAGCATCATTAACAAGTTAGCAAGCATTATAAGCACCGAAAAGGAAAAGAAATCCATTCTTTATAATATACAAAGAGATCGGATGTAGTAAAAGCAACCAACAATCTAGAATGGAATATCTAAAACCAAATAAAGATAAGATTAACAGGAATAGATGAAACGAGAACCAGAGATCGTCATGTCTCAAAAAGAAAACGATCGGATGCTGGACCTTTGCTACTGCTACAAGAACCTTGGATCGACATCACAGGAAGGCGAGGGAACAGGCGAGACATTCTAACCTTCTGGCCAAAGAGGAGAGGAGGATGGCGAGGGTCGGTGGCAACGCTCCACGGCGGAAGACGGAGATGGATTGTAACTTGAAGGCGGACACGTAGCGGGTTGCCCTAATTGCATCGACGTTAAAGCCGGCATTAACGTTTGCCGACAATAAGATACGGTTCCTCGGTGATTCCCCACGAGGAAAAAGGATGTGCGTCTGGACCTACCTAAACAACAGCTGTGGCTTATGTTTTCCATTGTTCTTTAAAATTAAAAAAAATATATTTTTAGTTTATATATATATATATATTAAATTAGAGGTATGATATGACTAGAATATCAATGAAGGGGGCCGATGCCAGAAAGCTGTGCAGTATGAGGTTGATGAGTAGATATCTTAGGGCTTGTGTAGTTTGCTAAATGAGGAGAAAAAATTGTCAGAAAAATGAGGAAATTTTTTTTATTTTGTTAAAATTTTCAAAAAAAAAGATTGAAAAGTGACATTTTTATAGAAATAATTCATCTTTTTTGAAAAAAAAAAATCATAAGAGGTATGAGTTTTTTTATTTATATATATATTAAAATTTGAAACTTTTTTTCTTAAAAGTATCTTTAAAGCAAATCAGATAAAAATTTTTTTATTAAAAATATAATAGATATTTTATATTTATGATCAACCAAATATATCAAAATTATTTTTCTAAGCATCATATTTTAATAAATTAATTTTATAAAAAATATTTTAATAAAAAAAATTATTTTCATAAACTAAATGAACCTTTAAAGAGTGACGTTGCTAAGGGGCAGTAATGTGGGCTTTCAACAATTAAGTAAGCAGCTAGCCAACTACAGTAGTTTTTTAGTTAAAATCACATGCAACACAATTTGGGCAATTTGCTTATGATATATATATATATATATATATATATATATATATATATATATATATATATATATATATATATATATATTTGGTAAAGATAAAGCATAGATTAAGAAGACAGAATATATACAGAATACTTAGGTGACGTTGTGCATAACTGGAAGAAGCAAAAACAGGCCACAAGAGCATAAAAAAAAGATGAGTTTTTATAGACAAGGTGGAAGTATACAGAGTTGGAGTAACATATAAAGTAAAGGAGCTGACAAAGTTAGCTGGGAGGCTGCTGACAGAGATAAAGTTTGTGAGATAATGCGAATTTTTGGAGAGTAAATGGCTGAAGTCCAAAAATATTGATCAGAGAACTGCTGAGCTTATATGTACTGAGAGTAACTGGATTGCTGCAATGTAGAACCTGCTCCAAATTATAAGGATCGAAGAAAAGCAACTCTACTCTATCCTTTGCATTCATGAAAATGAAGGTTAAAGAGTAAGCAGGAGTAAATAAATTCTGAAGGAAGACTAGTATCATCAATAGCATAACATAAGGTATAATAGCCGTTGTACATAAAAGTCTTCTGCCAATTCCACAGTAATGTGCCATGATAAGAACAGCCCTCTTAAAGGAATATATCTATGTGAAACAATAGCAACAGACAAGAGGGTATAAACTTGTGATGCTATAAAGTGGGATGCTCGTTATGAAGTCTGTCATTTTGTAAAATTTGTATCAAAGGAGGAGTTGGATCTCCAACACCAAGGAAAAGCCACCACTTGGAGCATATTTGGACAACCAGTCTATAGCTTGGTTTTGCTCCCTTTTAATATGTGAAATATAGTAAGCTGGGAGAGTATCTTTAAGAGCCATGAGATCCTTGAAAATTGAAAGATTTGCAAGATCGCATGAAGAGGAGGTAGTAACCCAATGGATTACCATTAAAGAATCTCCTTTTAAAAAGAATTCTTTATCAGAGTAATGAATAGCTGCAGCTTTTAGGCCCATCCAAGCAGCCAGGAGTTCAGCATGAGGAACAGAGCAATGTGGGAGGCATTTACCTTGAGCAAGCAAGAGACAGCCATTGGCATCTCTTATGATAAAAGTAATTCCAATTTTGTCGAGCTGCACTGAAGCATTGAAATTTAAAAGGAGTTTGCCAAAGGGAGGGAGCAACCTGTTTGAGGTGTTTGTAAAGGAAGTGTGCTGGGATTGCACACAAAAGTTGCTCCAGGACTTTGGCTGATAATTAGAAGCAAAAATTTCATTAATACTCATAAAACAAGAAAGTAATTGCTTGATTAGTTAACTCGGAGTAGTAGTAAGCTGCTGAAAGATCTTTACATTTCTACACTTCCATATTAACCAGGTCATATGACTCATCATAGCTTTGATCTTCTTCTCTACCTTGGCATTAGCTAAGTAGGTAGTCAAAGCCAGCAAAGAAGAAGGAATGAAAAATTGCTCAGAGGTCATGGCGAGCTGTGCCAACATTGGTAAGTGTTGGGGAATACCGACCGATCCCGCCCGTACCGACTTATAATCGGACTGACGGCCGATCGACTGACCGACCGACCGACCGACCGTCCGACCGACGGCCGACCGACCGATCGTCCGACCAACCGAACGCCATCACCGGCCAATTAACGGCCCTTAACCGACTGAGATGTGTCGGTCGGGCATACTTTTCCCGTTTCCCGACCGACTGAACCTGGAAGTCTGATGGCCGACTCTCGCAACATGCCCGGCTGGCCTTCGGAGGAACCCCAATCTCCATCCGACGCCACACAGCTGGCCACCGACCTAGGGTCGGTCGACTCTTCCGATCGCCGTACGACTGCCACAAACTGTCAGCCCTGACAACGGCATGCGGCACTGCCGCCTAGGGGCATTGTTAACCCTAGTGATTTGACAGCCCACGGCGATGTGACACTTTTACGGCGACTCTGACAGTCTACAGTGAGTTGACAATTCCTCAATTGTCCGCGCCATTAATGACGGCGCCATACCACGCTCCACTATATAAATCGGGGAAGGCAACAGTGCAGGGGACTTCGACCTCGACTTCGACTTCGAAACCACAGGCTTGCTCCCCCTCTCTCTCTCTCTCGATTGAGCTCTCTGTCCTCATTTCACTGTTGCCCAGTCACCTCTCTGACTTGACCATCGGAGGGTCCCCGTCGGAGCCGCCTCCGATCAGTGTGGACTTCCCTTTTTGCAGGCGCTCGTTTCCCGGTGATCAGGCGACGAGGGGATTGGCCGCAACAGATTGACGCACCAGGAAGGGGGGACACGGCACCAAGCCTTCCCAAGCAGAAGATATTAATGACAAAGACAAGAGCCCAAAGATCGAGGGTCACCGGGTCGGCGAGACGCTCTTCCCGCCGGGAAGAGGCCTCCCCGCCACCCTCAGCGGCGGAGCCCAGCTCTCCACACCCCGCGGTGACCATGGAGGCGCAGATCGCGGCCATCGTACGGTAGATGACCGTGCTGACGGATGCGGTCAAGAGCCTCCAGCAACAACCGGCGGCCCGTCCGATACCCTCAAGGAGCAGCCGCCGACGCCCGCGCCGATCCCCGTCGCCTCCGCGCGAGCGCCCGCAACAGCGCTCCCACGGAGAGGAGGAGGGACGGCCACGGCGCGATGCCCGACAGTCCCAGCAGCTCTCTCCTTCCCTGCTGGAGCGGGCGAGGAAGGAGAAGCGACCGCGAACGCCGTCCGCCTCCCTCTCGAAATCTTCCGGAGACT
This sequence comes from Elaeis guineensis, assembly GCF_000442705.2. Lineage (NCBI taxonomy): Eukaryota > Viridiplantae > Streptophyta > Magnoliopsida > Arecales > Arecaceae > Elaeis > Elaeis guineensis. Next base: position 3,521,562 of record NC_025997.2, on the reverse strand, counting down.
CCACTCCTGGGGTCTCCCAGCACCGACGGACGGACGACTACGAGCGCAGGTTCGAGGAAATCGACCATCGGCTTGCGCAGTTGCAGGTGGACGGCCAGAAGTCTTCGAATGACGTCGACTTCCAGACCGCCCAACCTCTCTCCCGACTCGTTCTCGACGAATGGATCTCCAGTCGGTTCAAGATGCCGCACGTGGAGCCATACGATGGCTCCACCGACCCAATCGACCACCTCGAGAGCTACAAAGTTCTCATGACGATTCAGGGGGCAACCGACATTCTCTTTTGCATCGGCTTCCCCGCCACACTCCGCAAGGCTGCCAGGGCCTGGTACTCCGATCTTCGATCGGGAAGTATCCACTCCTTCGGGCAGCTCGAGCACTCTTTCTGGCTCACTTCAGCACCAGTCGGAAGCCGCCGCGAACGTCGGACAGCCTTTTCTCCCTCAAACAGGAAGAAAATGAGACGCTCCGACACTTCGTGGCACGATTCAATACGGCCACGCTTGAGGTCCGGACCTCAACGAAGACATGGCTATTTCAGCCATGAAACGGGGGCTGAGGGCGTCCCGATTTACCTACTCCCTGGACAAGACCCTCCCCCGGACGTACGTCGAGCTGCTGGAGCGCGCATACAAGTACATGCGCGCGGATGAAGGAGCTTCCGACCGATGCTTGGTCGAACCCAGAGGCCCGAAGGAGAAGCGGAGGAAGGGTCGGGAACCCGCTGCACCCAGAGGCCCCGACCGATAGTCGGGTCTCGACATCGCGACAGAACCAAAAGTCGCCCCAGCGGCAGACTCCAAGGCCGACACGCTCCAGGTATGATTCCTACACTCCTCTCTCTGCCCCCCGTGCGCAGATTTTGATGGAATCGAGGGAAAAGAATACCTGCGACGGCCTCCGCCTCTGAAGGCAAAAGGCCTCGACCGACGGAAGTACTGTCGATTCCATCGAGGCCACGGCCACAACACGAGCAATGCATCCAGCTTAAGGATGAGATCGAAGCCCTCATCCGTCGGGGGTATCTCGGTAAATTTCGGAAGAACCCGCCGACCCAACCAGTTGCCGACCGACGACCCAGCCGACCGAAGAAGCGACGACTAATCAGCCGACGCCGGGGTCATCAATATGATCTCCAAGCGACTGGGCCGGGGACATCTGCGGGAGGGGAGCCAACGAAAAAGCCGCGCCCGGACGACCTGATCACTTTTACAGAGGAAGACGTTCGGGGCATCCAAACTCCCCACGACGACGCTGTTGTTGTTTCGGCAACAATAGCAAACTATGATGTAAAAAGAATTTTTGTAGATAATGGAAGTTCGACAAATATTTTATTTTACTCGACCTTCTCCCGGATGCAACTATCAACCGACCGACTTAAGAGGGTCTCTATGCCCTTGATCGGCTTTGCGGGGATGCTGTCGCGACGGAAGGAGAAATTACCCTGCCTGTGACGGCCGGCACCGAACCACGACAAAGCACGGTCCCCTTAACTTTTGCGGTCGTCCAAGTGCCTTCGGCCTACAACGCCATACTTGGACGACCCGGACTAAACGCCCTCAAGGCGATTGTCTCGACCTACCATCTCCTCGTTCGGTTCCCGACCAGAACGGGGTCGGGAGATGCGCGGAGACCAACAGCTCGCTCGCCGATGCTTCCAGATCTCCGCTCAAAGCGACGAGTTGAGGGCTCCCTGACGATCGACAAACTGGACCAAGGGAGAAGGAAGAACGGGGTCGCCGGCGAGCAGCTCGTGTCGATCCCGATAGCGAAAATCCTGACCGGAAGGTATGGGTCGGGTCTCAACTGCCCGACCCCGAACGATGACGATTGACGAGCTGCTGACGGCCAATCCGACATATTTGCTTGGTCGGCAGCGGATATGTCGGGCATCCCCCCAGAGACAATAACCCACCGACTCAACATCGACCCGACGATGAGGCCGGTGAGGCAGAAGAAAAGGTCCTTCGCTCCAGAGAGACAGAGGGCCATCGACGAAGAAGTGGACAAGCTGCTCGAAGCGGGCTTCATCCGAGAATCCACGTATCCCGATTGGCTCGCCAATGTTGTCATGGTCAAAAAAGCCAACGAAAGTGGAGGATTTGCATCGACTATACCGACCTGAATCGAGCCTGCCCAAAAGATAGCTTTCCACTTCCAAAGATCGACCAGCTGGTGGACGCGACGTCCGAATTTCGACTGCTCAGCTTCATGGACGCCTTCGCGGATACAACCAGATCGGATGGCGCCTGAAGACGAGGAGCACACTGCCTTCGTGACCCCCAAGGGCCTCTACTGTTATCGGGTGATGCCCTTCGGGCTGAAGAACGCCGGCGCCACCTACCAGCGACTTGTCAATAAGGTCTTCAAAGACCAGATCGGGCGCAACATGGAGGTATACGTGGACGACATGCTGGTGAAAAGTGCGCAGATCCCGGATCATGTTCGGATCTCGAGGAGACCTTCCGCACTCTACGACGACATCGAATGAAGCTAATCCGACCAAGTGCGCTTTTGGGGTAACCTCGGGGAAGTTCCTCGGATTCCTCATTTCTCAGAGAGGGATCGAGGCAAACCCGAGAAAATAAAGGCGATCATCGACATGCATCATCCGAACACCAAGAAGGAGGTCCAACAGCTGAACGGAAAAATCGTCTCTCTAGCCGGTTCATTTCCGATCAGCTGAAAGTGCCTCCCGTTTTTCAAAACTTTGCGGCAGGCAAATGGTTTTTCTTGATCGGATGAGTGCCAACGGGCCTTCGAAGATTGAAGAAGTACTTGACTTCCCCGCGCTGCTCGTAAAGCCGCAGGTCGGGGAGACCTTGTATCTCTATTTGGCCACATCCTCTGAGGCGGTCAGTTCGGTGCTCGTCCGAAAAATGAGAGCCGAACCCATCAGCCTATCTACTATACCAGCAAGGTACTCCACGGTGCCGAAGCCCGATATTCGGAGATGGAAAAGATGATTTTCACCCTGACCGTCTCCGCACAACGACTCCGTCCATACTTCCAGGCTCATGCCATAGTGGTTCTCACCAACCAGCCCCTGAGGGCGATACTGCGTCGACCGGACACATCGGGACGACTGGCAAAGTGGGCGATGAAGCTCAGCGAGTTCGACATTCAGTACCGACCGCGGCCTGCCCTGAAGGCTCAGGTCCTGGCCGACTTCATCGCCGAATGCCCGACCATCGACCAAGGGTCAGGAGTTGCGGACCCAGGACGAGACGCGGTCTCCGAGCCAGGCCCGGTCTCCACCTGGGTACTGCACATCGACGGAGCTTCAAACGCTCAGGGGAGCGGGGCAGGGTTCCTGCTCACAAATTCGGATCGGGTAGTCACCGAGTACGCCCTCCGATTCGACTTCAAGGCCTCCAATAACCAAGCCGAGTACGAAGCGCTCCTCGCCGGCTTGAGGATGGCAAGGGAGCTGGGCGTCGACAGCCTCCGGGCATTCTCCGATTCTCAGCTATCGTGGGGCAGGTCAAAGGCGAATTCGAGGCTCGAGATCCGACCATGGTTAAATATCTTCAGAAGATGAAGGACCTCGTAGCGCACCTCGGTATTTCAAAATTTTCACATCCCTAGGTCGGAGAATGCCCGTGCCGACGCACTCTCCAGACTGACGACTTCGGCCTTCGGCTCTTTGGGTCGGACGTTCGTGGAGAACCTCGAGCAGCCGAGCATCGACTGGGTCGAAGAAATATAGCAGCTGGCAGCTGAACCAAGCTGGATGGATCCGATTGTCTGGTTCCTAACTGATGGAGCCTGTCCTGAAGATCCCACGGAGACCAAGCGGCTCCGATGGTCGGCCTCCCAATATGTTATCATGGACGGCCGACTCTACAAAAGGTCGTTCTCCCTCCCCTTGCTTAGATGCTTGGGACCGACCGACGCAGACTATGCTCTCCGAGAAGTGCACGAAGGGATCTGCGGGAATCACTTGGGGGGCAAGTCTCTAGCCTACAAATCCTGCGACAGGATTACTACTGGCCCACCATGAGGAAGGACGCGGCTGAGTTGGTCCGGAGGTGCGAACCCTGTCAGAAGTACGTCAACGTGCAGCACCAACCGACTGGCCAAATCGCTCCCATTGTCGCTCCATGGCCCTTCGCCCAGTGGGGGGTCGACATTCTCGGTCCTTTCCCTCCAGCGTCAGGTCAGAGAAAGTTCATAGTTGTCGTCATCGACTACTTCACCAAGTGGGTGGAGGTCGAACCCCTGGCGCAGATTACCGAGCGAAAGATGGAGGACTTTGTCCAAAAATCCATCATCTTCAGGTTCGGGTTGCCGCATACTATCATCACCGACAATGGGCGGCAATTCGACAACCAAGACTTCAGGGATTTCTGCGCAAGGTTTCATATCACGCACCGACTGACTTCGGTCGGACATCCACAGTCCAACGGCGAAGTCGAGGTGACCAATCGAACCTTACTCCACGGACTCAAAACCCGACTAAATGAAGCCAAAGGTCTCTGGGTCGATGAGCTAGGCTTCGTTCTGTGGGCTTACCGAACGACCCCCCGCGTTCCGACCGGGGAGTCGCCTTTCAGCTTGGCCTATGGGACGAAGCAATGATCCCACTCGAGATTGAGCTGCCGTCTACAAGGGTCGAGCGGTATCAAGAGTCAGACAACTCTGATTGTCGGAGGACCGACCTAGACCTCCTCCTGAACTGCGAAACGAGGCTCAACTTCGCATGGCTTCTTACCGACAGAGGGTAGCCCGGTACTACAATGCCAAAGTCAGACCAAAGCTTTTCAGGCCTGGTGACTTAGTTCTGAGAAAGACAGGGGTCTCGAAGCCCCTGGACCGAGGGAAGTTGGCTCCAAACTGGGAAGGGCCCTACACGGTCGCAGATACCTATGGTCCGAGGGCCTACCGACTGGAGACTCTGGAGGGGAAGCCTATTCCCCGGACGTGGAACGCCGACAATCTGAAGTTGTATCACCAATGAACTTTGTACCTGTCCGGTCGGAATACAAATCCAGTTTGAAATCTCGGAGTTCTAACTCTTCGACTAACGATCGGCGCTCACCAAGTTCGAGCCCCGACATGCCGACTCGGACTTGGTATCCGCCTGAAATCGATGAACCCATCGTCGGTGACGCATCGGACTCTTGCGAGGACCGATATATCTACATGGACGGGGGTCACACTCCTTCGACCTTCGACGACACATCGGACTCTTACAAGGACCGACACATCCATATTGACGGGAGTGGACACTCCTTCTACGGTCAAACTTTCGGGCCAGACCATCGGCTAACATACCGGTCGGACCCCGACCAAAGAAAGGCGGAATACCTGCGCGACCGTCGTCGCGACTCCCGACCGAGCTACGGTCGGTCGAAGGATATTCGGCTTACCACCGTCTATCGTACAATGCGACCTCAATCGCATTCATGATTCACCGACCGGGCTACGGTCGGCCGGAAGATATTCGGCTTACCATCGTATATCGTGAGGCGCAGTACAGATACCCGACACAAGGGTATCGGGGTCCGACTTATCGGTGCTCCCTCGACTAAATGCGCCGGACGACGTTCGACTGAA